>NC_134845.1:51322479-51624085 GCF_965363235.1 Mytilus galloprovincialis
AGTATAAAGACAATAATAGTGCATTGACTTGACATATCAACGATATAAGGATTCGGCCCGAAACGGGGAAAATGCTCGGCACAGCCTCGCATTTCTCCGTTTCTAAGCCTCATCCTTATATCGTTGATATGTCAAGTCAATGCACTATTATTGTCTATGTATGTACGACCACTGTTCATGACGTATCTACGGTAGACCTTTAAACTGTTGGGTCACCAAAGGTTCTCCACAACTAAATAAAATAATTCGGACAACTAAAACAGCAACCATTTGATTTTCGTGGGGAGGGGCGTTTATATTTTTCCCCGTACAAACTTTGTTTTTCGACTTCGGCGAAAACCAATAAAACAAATTTTGGAGACAAGTCGAGGACAATTTTTTTCCTTTGGTTTTAGCATTACACACAGTGGCAGCTGAGGGTAACATTTTTTTTTCTCAGGGTCAAAAACCATGTTTTTCTCTCCCAAAACTGGAAACAAACAATGTCATCTTTTTAACTCTTATCTGGTTTAAAATATTATTTTAGAACGAATGCATGATCAACTTTAAAAAGTTGTACAAAATCAAAACATTTATCTGTCTTTTTCGTACTTGCAAGTTATTGGATAGTAAAAAAGGTATTTGGATCAAACCTTCTGAAATTTGCATTTACGTTATTTCATACATACACAAAATGTATAATTTGGTGTATATAGGAAACTTGAACTGCAATGTTCACTACTATACTTGTGAAAAACTGTTGGTAAAAGAAATATTCAAGAGTCGTCTCATTGGCCATCATACCACTTTTTTTTATATCAACTTATTTATTTAAATCGAGCCAACTTACATAGTTATGGACGACTTCGTATATCTTATGATCGCAAATAAAATGGAGCAACATTCATTCCTCAACAAAAGAATAAATCACGGCAAGAATATATATATATATGGAAACACTTATTTTGTTATTATTTAATAATATCAGCTATAAACATTATTTACCTAAAAATGAAACTGTGATGATATAAAAAATATTTAAAACAAATTCATTACAAGCTTTGTGAACAAAAAGTTTAGTTTTATGTATCGAAATGTTTAACAAGTGATTATCTAAATCCCCACTAGAAGGCCTCTGATAGACTGAGTGAGCATAAAATCATCGTCAATGACAAACAAGTTATAAGTAAATTTTTCAGTTCAATTAATAACAAACGTTTTACCGTCGACCATACTGTTATGAATATGATTCTAATTGTTGTGACAAGGTAAATGAAATGCTTGTAATATCATTAAAACAGTTAGAGTTAAGAAATTTGAATTGGTTGTCTGCAAATTATTATCTAAAAGTTTAAAGATAGACAAAGTTTTTATAGTTCTTGTGTGTATTTCTTCGCTCACATGAAGTACATGAAAAAAAGATCATTACATGTTATTTTTCATATCAAACCCTTTATCGGCCCTCGTTCATGGTGTAAGCCCTCGAGTCTACGGCTCTTGTGCTGATGTCATGACCTAGGGCCGATAAAGGGTCTGATATGAAAAATGCCCTGTAATAATCTATACATATGGTCTGCCCACAGGATAGTGGTATTGACTTGGTAAGCGGTAATGACTGAGCCATATGCGAGGACATTATCAATGCTACAGTCAATGCCACTGTTCTACCAGCAGTCAATGTATCAAGATAATAGCCAGTTCTTCAATAAATTCTCATAAATTAAAAATGATCTAAGCAAACTCGAGTTATTTTACGATTTCTATAGGAAAGAGGGAAGACCAGTCATAGTGATTAGTAACT
This sequence comes from Mytilus galloprovincialis, assembly GCF_965363235.1. Taxonomy (NCBI): domain Eukaryota; kingdom Metazoa; phylum Mollusca; class Bivalvia; order Mytilida; family Mytilidae; genus Mytilus; species Mytilus galloprovincialis. Next base: position 51,324,260 of record NC_134845.1, read on the forward strand.
GCCATTCATTTAAGTTCAATTTTCCGGCATATGAAAACAAAAGAAAGTTTTCTATTATTTTACAATTTACGAAAACATTTATATTGTTAACAATTCAACATATTTAATGTAAAATTTAAAACAGGCAATTGCTTTATTTAAGGGATATTTTTCAAACAGAGAAACCACGCCCCATCGGTCATCAACATGTAAAAGTCTGATAACGACCGGTTTTCTGGTCCGTTTTTTCTGTTAATAACCGATGGAAACTATTACTGAAGAATAAAGAATATCATGTGGTCCAGTGTTATTCAATAAGAGAAGCTTATACTTAATTAATATGAAATAACACTATACAGGTGTGTCTATGTGTAAAGAGGGGTTCATCATTATCCATTATTTAACATTTTTTTATTATTTTTTTTTGGTTTACAAAATTTATAAGCAAAGATGCTTTTAATATTCACTTAATAGATCAATGTTTAATCTGAACAACCGAATATTATATAGTTGTGATAAAAAATGATATGGTATGATTGTCAATGAGACAACTGTCCACAAGAGACCAAAATGACACAGAAATTAACAACTATAGGTCACCGTACGGCCTTCATAGACATTGATACTACAACTTGATGATTGAACATAATATTTGTACTAATTATGTTCACAACTTACTTGTATTTCAATGCTTTTTTCAATGCAGGTCGACGACGGACGCAGGACGACGACGGACGACAGACGACGGACGCCAAGTGATGAGAAAAGCTCACTTGGCCCTTATACACATTTTACACACATAAAATGTACACAAAATGGCACATTGGTTGAATTCACTTGCATGCAATATTTTGAACATCGCAAAAAGACAGGCAATATTAATTTCATCCAAGAATGGTCGCATAAATCATGTGGATTGTGTTTAATTGTCATGCATATGAATGACACAAAGGAGTAGGTAAGGGCCGATTTTGAATTTCAGGTTCATCTGACGAAAGATTTTGGACACTTTTTACTATTTTTGTTGATTCAATTAGTTTATGTGAAAGATTTTAACTGATTTACTCATTAAAACGCTCCGATTCAAGCTTAAATATGAAAAACCTATAAAATATGCCTAAAAATGTAACTTTTCAGATGGTTTTTGCCAAAAATGAAAGTGGCCTTATCCGTGTTCATCCTCAACCTTTATATATATTATGTATTATCATCAAATACAACTTACATTTCAATATCAAGAGTGAACACAAATACGGCACTTTCATTTTAGACGGAAACCGTCTAAAATTTAACTAAAATGCTAAAATTGTGAAGATTTCAGTAATTTAGCATGAATTGATGATGCTATTACCCGATATTTGTACATTGTATTGTCAAAAACAGCACATATTTATGTAGCTTCTAGAAGCATTATACTTTCCAATAAATAACTAAACATTTACATTTTAACAAGTTAAAATGTTGTAAAGCTGCTGTATTTTGGGGCCAAAAAGGGGTCTTACCGGACCTACTCCTTTGTCATCTACATTGGTAACCAGTATATAAATCAGAGATAAACGTCGTAATGTAACTAAACATCAGCAGGTAAAATATATTGGGATGACAAAATATGAAATAAAAAGAAAGAATAATGAGTAAGATAAATAAAATGTAGAAAACAATGACATAACAATTAAAAGAATAGAGAATTAAACAATACCCCCAATCCGGACCCTCATGGTATACACGAGAATCTGGATGGAGACGCAGAATATAGAATAATAGATAGTAAGGACAGTAGAGAGTGATACATTGCTAAAAAAGAGAGAAAAATAATAATTCTTTAAGAATACACACATGAAACACGCATGGCTGTTGAAACAGTAACAGCTTGCGATGTACTTTGTATTGACGACAAATTCTAGCAGACAAATTCTAGAAGTTTATATGCGGACAACTGTAGTTCTCCTCTGCACTTATGTAGACAGGAACTAAACGGAATAAAATGAATTACAACTTAAGATAACTAAATGTAGCTGCATTCGCTCCTTTCCGTTTACTTTTTTAGAATGATTTGTAAACAAAATATGATTAAGTAATAGAAGAAAAGAACCAATTGGATGATGCTTACGAATTAGGGTTTAACGTCCAGTGACAAATATCATGTTTATATGAGAACGAGAACACGTGCATATACCCTATGTTGTATTGGAAAGACACTTTCAGTCGGAATTGAGAACGTGCTACTTCGAACAGACACAAAAATTAAGGCTGTTTGAAAACATCAATACAAAATTCATGCATATTCGAGAGGTCAATCCATATCACGCTACATTGAAGTGACACGCCCTTCAATAAAATGCAAAGAAAGTCAAAATAAAAATGCTCTCTTACTAGGATACTTTTGCACCGTATTGTCCTTTTCTTTTACTCCAGAACATCTCATTCTCAAATTGTTCAATGGGAAAATATAAAGGTAGCAAAACTATTGTCGTGGCTAAATAACTATTAACTGACACAATTTCAATTGTCCAACCCATTAACAGACTTTATTCCCATAATTTTCACTAATACGTGGTATTATTCACGTTATTTTACAATTATGAAATATTTACTAATGTCAATTTATTTTTAAGAACCACAGTACTGTTTTGTGTCCTTTAAATGATATATAAATTTGTTTGTTTCGCCTTTTATTAAAAAAAATGTTATGCGTATAAGCATAAATACTACATACATGTACTTGCGCGACGCCTTTTAGTTTTACTGAAAACTGCGCAGACTATGAAATGCTTTTACAGGTGGAAAATGTTCTATCGTAGATATCATTTTGTCAGACACTTCTTTTTTTTGATTAGGTTCTTATAATATGCCAAAAATCTATATATTTTTAATAGAGTTTAACATTAAATTAAGCGTTTTACTCTTAACAGACGTATAACCAACCCGATTAACAGACCAATCGCCCATATAGCCGCATACTCAATACAGATTAACCGACCAATCTCTCGGTTAGCCGAGTGTTGGCCGTGATCAACGTTTGAATCCGCTGCATTTGTTTGCACCTGTCCCATGTCAGGAGTCTGACGTTCATTAGTTGCCGTTTGTTGATGTGGTTCGTAAGTGTTACGTATATAGATTAGACCGTTGCTTTTTCCGTTTGAATGGTAAATTACTCGTTAATGTTTTGGGCACTTTGTTGGTCGGTTTGAGCAAAGGCTCCGTATCAAAGAACCGTACTTTGACCAATAATTGTTTAATATTATAAATTGGGACTTGGCTGGAGAGTTCGTCTCATTGGTACTCATACCACATCATCTTATGTCTATATAATAATTCAAAAACTTTCAAACCTTTATACATGAATGTCTTAAATAAATCAATAACAAAAAAGGAAATCTATTGAATTTATAAATTCTAATATGACGTGCTTCTTTCGCTTTGTAAACAACACTGTGATAAAATTCTCGATATATCTATACTTAGCGCAGACTCCGAGATGTACATAATAATGGCTGTTACAATATCGTCGCTGTTATACAAAAACCTCGTATCTAAGGTTTTGATTATTTTACACCAGGCAGTAAAAACTGAAATCTTTTTATCGATTATTTAGTATTAAATGCATATGTTCCACTGTATGCGAAAATATCTGATCTTCTAACCAATCAATTACCAATACGAGCAAAAATGTCTGCACCTATATTGTATTTTGAAAGCTTTTAACATTATTTCTAAGTTTTATTAACTTTGAGAACCTAAAATTGATTCAGTAAACTGTAGCTGTTATGATGTCAGCTGCCGTACCGTGGGTTTTTCTTTTGAGATACGATATTTTCGAACAACAAAATGTCACACCAATCCGACTACACTTTTTCGTCACATGTCAGAATTCAGGTTAATGATTGGTTAGAAGATCAGATATTTTCATATACAGTGGAACATACATATTTAATTCTAAATAATCAATAAAAAGATTTCCACAAAAAATTGAGATACGAGGTTTTTGCATAACAGCGACGATATACTTCCCACGTAAATCCACATGTATTGAAACCTATTTACAAACCCTTTGCCGATTTCATTGTTTTAAAAATTGCAATTAAAAAGGACAAAATCACTTTTATTCTTATTCGGATGCATAATAAAAAGAAGTAATGCAAAACAGCTCGGAGAAACCAACAAAATAAAAATAAAATAAAATTCCGCGAAAGTTTATTCATGTATTTGGCGCTAACAAAGTCATTTCAAAACATGACGTCATACAAATGAAAACGCTAGAGTTGAAAGTTTTCTACGTGCAGTTGGAAAGCAAGTCCTTCGATACGGCCGTTGTCGTCAAGCTCTATCAGCAACAATAGCAGGGGGAATTAATTAGGTGGCGCTTCAGTCGTCCGTAACGTCAAAAGGTCCGCCAAATCTATCGGCTAACAGATTTACGTTTAAAGTATTTTTTGCAACTTGTCATGCTTTTATTATAATTAAATTTTAAAATTTGTAGGTTTTGTGACCAATATAATTTCTTTACGACATACAAACATTACAAAAAATAGCTTGTTATTGCTATTCCTTTATCCTGTCCGTTCTAAAAAAAAAATAGCCATCTTTTTTGTTCGTCAAAAAAATCGATTTTTCCTAATTTGACGTTTGCGTATCCACATACAGAAAAGAACGGTTATGAAACCGGGAAACCCATTTCAAATTTATACACTTTTTTGAAGCCATCATTTTTTACTTTTATACACCAATTTTAGTGACCACCAGCCATGTCAATTTTTATCTGGTTTTAGCTACGTTTCTACTTCAAAACAGTGAAGTTTAGCTTCTTTTCATTGTACCTGTTTCAAAGTGCTCTAAAATACTGATTTTATTAAAGACATGAATGAAATTTTGATTAAAAGTTGTGGATTTTCACAATTCCATACGATACTTGTATTTTAAAGTAACTAAAACCCCTTTTGATCCCCTACACAAATTGACGGTGACATTGTTTTCTTTTTTCAACATACGTCATGTAACGTTTATAACAAAATATGTGTCAGGGTCATGTGCATAGTAAAAATTTACACATTGGAAAAGTGAAACAACAAACAAAGATCTTCTTTACTGAGTATTGCGTTTAAAGCTAAACGTCTCGGAAAATTCTGACAGATCTGACAAATTATTGATAGCCTACTGTATGGAGTGGGTCTCATTGGGGTCTAAGCGTGACGCGGGATTGCCGATTTTTTGTAAGCGTGACACGTGAAAGTCAAATTATTGTGTCGTGAAAACGGGAAATGATCGAGGTCTTGCGGGACCCGGGAAATGACAAAAAAATGAGAATTGCTTACATACATAGTGTAAGCGGGATACGGGAATCTGACAAAACAGTAAGCGGGATCCGGGATCGGGACCCCCCAATGAGACCCCCTATGGATGGACAAAAGCACAAAAATAGCAATAGAAAATGCATTGCAAAGAAAATTCATATGAAAAAAGGAAATGAAGGTCAGTTAATAAAATCTTGCTTATATTATTATCTCTTTACTTAGTAAGCTATAGTTATAAGAGCAAAAACTAGTTTATCAAGCCAAATCAGCCAAACAAGAAGTTAATTCATAGAGATGTGTTCTTACAAAATTGAATTTATTCAAATGGCAAATTCTTGTCAAATTTAAGCATCATTGATCATTATTGAAGTAAAATGCACAAGATTTGTCCTACCAGTTTCATTTCATTTCCTATTACTAGTATTCAGGTAAAGTATATATACAATACTTTGTTTATAAATATGTAATAATTAAAGCAGCTGATACAGCAACCTGTTCAAGAGAAGAAGCCCCATTTTTTTCAAAAAGTTTGCTTTCATAATCTATAAAAATACCCTGAGAAATAAGACAAAGGGCTTCTGTGCAAGCTAATTTAATAGTTTCATTTTACAATAATAATGATTCTGAAATTCAAAATTGTGTCACTTTCACTTATAATTTAAAGCATATTTTTTACAGAATTTCTGTCAATATTTTTGGTATAAAACTTACTCTTGGTCACACTTTATAGAATATAAAATATATATGATCAGTTATCAATTTTCAGAAAGATTATTGAAATTGTATAAACTATGTTTTATTGCATTTTAAAAATATAATCAAGTTTTTAAAAAAATTCTGCTAGGAATGATCCCACATATAAAAATACATGTAGTATATTTCATCCGCCAGATCTAATTTCTTTCAATATAGCTAGGTTTTTAATTTTATATGTACGTGTCATTATCCACATTTCTGAATTGTTTCTTTTTTACTGTGCAGTCATATTTTGTCTTTTAATATTTAGTCCTTCTCTGAAAAATAGGGGGAAGTATCTCTTCTTTATATTATCATAACATAGTTATAAATCGAGTTTCGTTTATTTTCTTTCTAATTTTTGGAAAGTAAACTCCTTTTTTAATTTTTATGCATTTTGCTGGGTTTTTATTTTTGACTGGTGATGTTAAGGGGAGATAACCACTTGCACAAATCGGCATAAAAACACCGCTTCGGTTTGAAATCAATTTGACGTTTGCGTATCCAGCATTCTATTGCCGAGATATTCGAATTCATATCGAGTGTTTGTCTTAATGAGATGCTTTATTAAATTTAAATTCAGCCCATCATTTTTAGTTTCCTCGTAAATATTTAGATTTTTCGTTGAGGAGACTTGACAATTTTCACCCAAACTCCAAGTTTGCAGATAAAATAAAGAATAAAGGACTTTGATTTGATGTGTGAGCTTTGACGAGAATAAACTATGGATACTCAAGATTAGTTAGGTCAATAAGTTTTTATTACGACAATTAGTATTCAGTGAGTTAAAATGAGGTTTGTCTCATCCGTTTTTTTACTGAATTTTCACGGTCACGTGACTATTGTTGCTGATAAACTTGGGGTGAAACCGTGACCTGCTTTCCAACTGCGTGAACCATTCAAATTTCGTTTACTATTGTATTAAAATTGATTCTCATGGTAGGTTTTGTTTGATTTTCTATTCTATTGAATTATTCGCATATTTACTGATTTCAGCAAGTCATCATGGCGGCTCCTTAGTTACGAAATGTCAACTTTGGATTTTACGGTAGCTTACGAGAAAAACATGTAAATCAAAATGGCAATTGTTGGTTTTGAGAATGAAACAGATTTTTTTTTCGGCGGTTGTTCACGAAATAATCCATGCAAGCTACGGATTTATTAGAATGTTCGAGCTTTATCTAACAGGGAGTAAAAAAGAGCAGCCGCACACATATCATACCCACCCTCGCTTCAGTTTTTTTAATGATCGTATTTGTCCTATTAGAATCGAAATAATCTATGGCTTCGGGATAAAATTCGAATATCACGGCCCAGGCCATGTGTAAATTTGCAATAATCTATGGCTTCGGGATAAAATTCGAATATCACTGCCCAGGCCATGTGTAAATTTCCAATAATCTATGGCTTCCATGAATTATTTCTTCAATATATAACCATTTAAAACAAATCAAATGATTATATTTTAATATTGATTATGAACCTGTTTAAGGGAGAGAATACACGCATAGCTTCCTGAGTCTTTTTCGAAATTGAACATAGTACAAAAAAATGACACATCAAAAGTATTAATCAACACAGGTATAGTGCTCCACTTTCAATGAAGTTTGTAAATTACCAATATAACCAAAAATTGTTTAGGATAGTGGCAGCTCACGAATACTTACCCACATGAATGTATATTTGTTTCAAATTTAAAAAAACAAATACACTGAAAAATATTCGAACTACTTGACTTTCAAGCTCATTATAAACGTGTTTACAGTTATATATTATAGTCGTAAAATATTATTTGCTTCTAATATTATAAGACGCAATACCACGGGTAGTAAGGTCGTCATATCGAGGAGCGTTTAGTACAGTGATTTTGTCATAGTTTGGATAAGTTTGACATGGTTAATTTATGTTACTTTCCTAAACTATTGCCTCAATTCTATGCACACGAGGAGATGAAAAGCAAATAAGATGTTTGAATCTGTATTGGAGGTCAAACGATCTATATTGCAATTGTTGTTTCACGAAATTAATACAGAATAAGCAGGATATCGGAATTGCTATGGTTTGGTTAAGCGATTGACATGGTTCGGTTAAGAGTCTAGAAACTCGACATGGTTTTGGTCAAGTTTGTCATGGTTTAGATCGAAACAAATATATATGTGTTTCACTTTAATACTGAAAATTTATTTGCTAGCGCCTGTTATTGAACGAAGTTGCACTATATACTAACTGCCTAAGAAGAAAAAAGCCTGTTTAACCAAATTTAGTGGGTGTAATTGTCAAATCGTTAATTAAACATGTCATGTTACTTTTCGTAAGTTTTCTACAATATAATTTTAAAAGTCACTGCTCTTTTAAACTAGCTTTCGATATAACTATACAAATCAATACAAAGCGTTGCTTCTGTTTCACATAGAATCATTTCTCCGTATGTTCATGCTTGACTCTGCCAAGAATATCGTGAGCGGCATCACTAGTCAAATAGCTAAAGACTTCTACTTAAAAGTTGCATAAAAGTGGCAGCTAGTCAAAAAGTAATTCTTGATTTTACATTTTTTCCCAGTTTATGATGAATAAAAGGAGATGTGGGGTTATAGGTCCATGATATAGTAACCCAGCTACAAAACTATAATCAAAAGATATTAAGAGGACATCAAAAGTCTTCAACATTTATGAAACCGAATCGTTACGTGACATGGACAACAGTTTTAAAACTTATTGGTTTTAAAACTATATGTGAAATTACAATAAAAAACACTTTCAAAGTTCGAATTTAAAATATGAAAGATCACAATTTCGATTGGATTTAAGCCGACATAACGTTCAAGTTTATCAATTATTATTACGAATCAATACAAATCTTTGTAATCAGTGTATGTAATGTGTGAATCCTGAAATGCCATTTTCACTGTATCCGTGATGAATTTCTTATGTAGAATGGTAAATATACAGAGGACAAATTCACGATTTTTGAATAAAATAAGAAATAATATACAATATGTACTATTTTTATAAATTCATGATATATGTATTTGATGCGGAGCCATCCAGGTGTAAAATTGATACACAGATAGATAAATATTAAGAATAGTTAACGAACAGAGCGTACAAGAGTTTTAAAAGTAGCAGTCAAGTTTCATTTGTAGAAAAATGTACCTTTTAACATGATTAATAATGTAATTTAACTTAAAACAGGGTTTGTTGTTCAGCTTGTTGATATTATATCAAATTCCAATTTGTTGTCTTTGTGATGCGATTCATGTTTACTGTTGAATAATGATATCAAAGTTTCATTTTCACAATAGAGCGATTAATTACTGTTGTATATTTATGTAATTTACATCATATAAAGTCGACTCTCTAACATCATGAACATAATTTATGAAGTCAGAAGGATTGATTTTATATGCATACTTTGTGAGTGAAAGTCTGAGGTAATATATCAATAAATGCCGTAAAAATGGCATTTATTGCTCATAGTTGAAGACCGTAGTATTATCTATAGTTGTTAATTTCTGTGTCATTTTGGTCTCTTGTGGAGAGTTGTCTTATTGGCAATCATACCACATCTTCTTTTTTATATTGTCAATTCTATATTCTCTGATAATTTGTTCAGACCCAGATCTATATGTAAGATTAAATATAGCCTTTCCTATGAAACGCCATCATTGTATATGTTCCGGACCATATGAGTATTTGGACCATACGCGTATGGTCATGACCATACGCGTATGGTCATGACCATATGGGTATATACTCATATGGTCCGACCATACGCGTATGGTCGGACCATACGCGTATGGTCGGGGTAATTAACACTCTGTTACAGTTTACTTTTAATACTTCTAAACTCATCATATGGTATGACCGTTCATTCAAAAGACGCTATCATATAGGTAATTTTATCGTTATATTATAATAAAAAGATAAGCTAAATAAAAATAAGAAGTTTCACATTGTAAATTTTACTTAATTGTCAAATTTAAAGTAAACACATTTTATACCGATGGTCATTACCGATGGTCATAACCGATTTGTTATTACGAGTAAATGGCAATATGTCGACTAAAAAATTAAATTCCAAAAATTTCTTAATGAACTGTTACATAAGAAGTCACTGGAAAGTAGCATACTATTAGTTTATTTAAGTTGTGTTGTGAAGATGGTGTATTGCAGTCAACCATTTTACGATATTTGAGATCTAGAGCTTCTTAAAAACACTGTAGACATCAGAATTGCCAAAGACCTCGGTATCACTGTACGCAGCTGCAAAAAAGGCTTGCTTTTCACTAGCAAACAAAATGTGTAAATGAAAAAGATAGTGCACAAAACTTGCAAATGCAAAAAAGCTATGATACCGTGTGGAAGTGAATGTCATCCAAGCCTACATGCACTAATGTAACTAGCGATGAAAACTAACTATGGCATCAATATTAAATTTTTACGTAGTTTTTTTTATTATAAAATTAAAAAATTGTCATGTTTTAAACCATCACTGTTTTTTTTAGATAAAGTTCTTGTATTATTGAAACGTTTATAATGTAATTTGGAAAAATAAATATACCTATATGGTCCAAATACTCATATGGTCCGGCCCGTTAATAACCAAACGAGTATTATACTCATATGGTCCGACCATACGCGTACGGTCGGACCATACGCGTATGGTCGGACCATATGAGTATACGCATATGGTCATGACCATACGCGTATGGTCCAAATACTCATATGGTCCGGAACATATACATATATCTTAAAGTAGCAGCCATTTGATTTTTCTGGGGGGGGGGGGGGACTTTGGATTTTTTTACATTGAGCCAAAGTAACTTGTAATTTTTTTCCACGCAAAATAACCTGTAAGTTTTATCAGGCAAAATAACTTGTAATTTTTACCAGGGCCAATTAAAAACAATTTCTTTTTCACGTATAGTGATCCGAACCTGCTAGGAGGGTTTGGGTCCTCCCCCCGCCCCTAGGAAAATTTTGAAAATTAGACTATAATCATTTTCTTCAATATCCCACTAAAATAGTTCTTTTTCCAAAAAGAAATCTGTTGTTATATAAACTAATGTGCCATTTCAAGTAACTCAATCCCCCCCCACCCCCCCCCCCCCCCGAATATCAAATGATTGCTACCGGAAAAGCAGTTTGCGATTTCGGTCTAAATATTATACAGCATAAGACTTGCTTGCTTGGTTTGTATTCATGTTTGCCTAGGCATTGTAATTGAGATAGAGCACACATCTTTACTAAAAAAAGCAAACAAGCCATCCAAACCGTTTAACTACAAGCATTATGAAAATAGCTCTAATGGATGCATCTATGAAAATCAAAGAGAAGTCACCTAAAGATCTTCATTTCACTATTGATTAGTGGTAACGTTTTCGTCACGCACAAACAATTGCTTTACATTTGACGTCTGGATGGCTGCATAATTAATTTTTGTAATGCCATTTTATATACATTTTATACAGTAATGAAAGTTCGAGCAACAATCGAGTCACCTCGATATATGTTTGAATTTCTCATAACTATGATCTCGATGTTTTACTTACGAACGGTACAGAACTATGACAAAAAAAAATCATATAAGTACAGAAAAAATATTGATGAACAGTAAACAATGTCAGAAACCAACCATAAGTTGGTTGGTTATACACGTGTATATTCAAGTGATCATCTACGACCAGCTTGCTTTTTAAATATCATCAGTATCAAAGTCATTTTTTAAGACTGTTTTCAGTTGTTGCATTTCGAATTATCATATAAAATAATAATGAAAATTCATCGTACCTGCAAAACTTCCACATCAGAAATGATTGCATTTTCAGTGATAATTCATCGCAACTATAGTTAAAATGAATAGCATCCAGTCAACGATATTATGGATTCAGTTGCTTTAATTACACCTTTTTGGACTTTAATCTTGTGATTATACATAAGGGAGCTACCATTTGATTTTTATGGGGGGGGGGGGGGCAAGTGTCTCATCCTGCCTTTTTTTTTTTACTCAAAACTCCTGTCCTGCCTATTTTTATTTTAGCTGTAATCTCTGTCCTGCCTTTTTATTTTTCACTCTGTTCGGTCCTGCCTTTTTTTTTTTTTTAGTTTATCCTGACTTTTTTTTACCTAAATTGTCGTCCTAACTTTTTTTTTTGCAAGTGTCTCATCCTGCCTTTTTTTTTTACTCAAAACTCCTGTCCTGCCTATTTTTTTCAATTTTCATCCTAGCCCCCCCCCCCCATAAAAATCAAATGGTAGCTCCCTATGAAAGTAATATTTTTATTTAATTGTGTTATAACATACATTTAAATCAATTATTTCGTACTTAAAAAAGTAATCAAAGGGAGTTTTTGCCGTCATCCTTTATTCTACAATAGACATACTCGCATGTAATAGTGAAAATGAACAAACTGGATTCGCACTTTATATACAATTGCAGTAATATTGTATAAATGCATCTGTTTAGTATCACTTAATTCTTTCATGTAATGATTTAGTATGGTTTGTCCTAGAATTAAAAATATGTCTAAATTGTACAGCTTACAATATTGGCAGCAGAATATCATCCTGAAATTTAAAAGGAAGCTATCTTGGAATCATGATTTTTTTATAATTTGTTATTGGTTTGAAACTAGGTCCCACTAAATCAACTTCATTTCGTTGTTTAAAACCAATCTGGTAAATCTTACATGTCTGCCATGGTTAAGGCGAAAAAGAGGTTGGGGAGCCCACAAACATGTTTAAATCCGCAATATTTTGTATATATTGTCTCAAGTTAAGTTTCTGTAATGCCGTGACTATCGTTTGTAATTGTATATCATATTTTGCTATTTATTTTAAACAGAAATTATGCTGGTGTTTTTTTTTATTGGAATTCCTATACATTGAATTTTGTCGCAGTCTTTTATAACTTGCTTAGAAGTATGGTTTTCCTCATTGTTGAATGTTGAAGGCCTCTTGATGACATATAGTTGCTAACATCTACGTCATTTGATCTTAGGTGGATAGTTATTTCATTGGCAATCATATTGCATCTACTTATAACATATTACTACATTGTATGTGCGTTCTTCATTTTCTTATGGCCTTTTGTGTTTCAAATGAAACAATTGTTGTTGATTTTGATAGTAACTCTTCATTATACACGACAAGAATTACATAACTGAACCATGTCCAACATGAACTAAAGCATGACACGAATGAACCAAACCATGACACAGATATTTCAGTTCTTTTGAATTGAGTGCAAAAGTAGGTATTTTTCAGAATAATTGACGGCAGTACTATATCACGAAGAAATATGTTATGTAACAGACAGAAAGATAATAACTTTTTTTTTACGCACGTTGAACCAATTCGCAACTTTTAAATTTTGATATACGCAAGCTTTGTTCTGTGTTAAATCATTACCTATATGATACAGCTTGTGATGTACTAACATATTTACTTTATTCAGCTTGAATTATTGATCAGAAGTTCCTTTTATAAATACAAAATATCCGAATTTTTACATTTTTGCATTGATTGTCACCACAAACACTTAACACCGTCATGCCAAACTTATCCAAACTATGACAAAATCACTATACTAAACGCTCCTCGATATGACGACCTTACTACCCGTGAATACAGATCGTATGATTGCATTAACTTACACAAATACAGATTTAATTAATGTCTGAGTAATTTGACATTGTTTATTATTGTATGCGTGTTTGTTTTTTTTTTTTAGTATCACCACAACTTCCTGTCCTGTTAAGATCCAACTAAATACATTAAATATACTTATATCGTCAGGTAAATACGATTACTACAGGGTGCTTTACTGGTTATTGATTAATCATGAACCCTAGCACATTGACTTGATTGTTATAAAAAGCCTAAATTAAGCTATTCCCTTCACTTAAAGTTTGTAGAGGGAATTGCCTATTCCAATATTGTGGAATTTAACCCCATCATATGGCTGTAGCTACATTTTATAAAGTACATTTTATAAAGCTTTGGAAAATGTTAGATTGTCTATAACCCTCAACTTCGTCAAAAAATACTTTTGACTTCTAACTGACCGTAGGGCAATAATAAGTCATAGGTAGATTAAACGTAGGTATGGTGTATCACATTGTAAGTCAAATATGGACAAGTTCCGTTTATCTTGCTTATGCACTCTGTAATAGTTATACACTGAGGGAAAGGTGTGTCTGGATAAGAAACCCCGTCGGCCGGAGGCCGGAGGTGTTTCTTATCAAGACACGCCGTATCCCGAGGTGTATAACTAACTTGCACCCCTTTCTTAAATCTTTATTGTTAACATTGATTATTAAATGAAAAAAAACCGATAGCATGTATTTTTTTGACAATATCAAACCATGATTTATAAGATTTTTTTATTACATGAAACCCCACTAGTAACCTTTTATGGTTATCTTCGTTCAAACTTTGAGAAGTGAGTATATTTTACCAATGTCAAAGTTGTTTTGCATATTCAAATTAAATCCTTAGGTTAATATGGATCAGCAGGTCAAGGATGACCGTATCGTGTATTCATATTTATACAAATAAAAATACGTCATGCTCCTTGTATGCAGTTGTCAATATGGAAGGGTATGAGACGGAAGACATTTTTTGGCAAGCGTTGGATTTGGTAGAAGAGACTAAAGATGAAGACAATAGTATAACTCAAAGTACTTACCTGTATCAGTTTAATAAAGGTAATCCTAACTATATTTTTTATCTTACGGTTTTATAGAGAAAAAAAAACCCTCCGGCCATCGGGGTGATCTTACACTGACACACCAAGTCCGAGTGGGATAACTATTTTACATCCCAGCTCTTTTAGATTGGACGAAAAAACATTAACAATTCATAAAATCTAGTTTAGAACGCCACACAACCATAATAATACACTTTATATATTACTATATGATGTATACCCTTAATGACCCGGCCCGAACACGATGAGTAGATATCAAACAATGTAAACTCGCCCCACTTGCATATCGGCCCACACTATATCGCCACTTTATAAAAAAATCGCCCCAATCTTGTTTACTGACTCGCCCTACTTTTGAAAAAGTGTAAAATCAAATTGAACAATCAGTCTGACAACTCACTTATTAACGAAAAAGGTTTAAATCCCACTGAATTAAGGTCTTCAAACTCGCCCCACTTATAAAAAGATCTTGCTTCCTTTAAGTATGTTAAGTTACTGTGAGTTTGTATCCAGTCCTCCTGGTGTAGTGGTATGTGTCGTGGCATGATATGCTAAAGGTCTTGAGTTCGTATCAATAGATCTATTTCATTTACACGTGTTTCAAAAATAGAAACTATGAAGTATAACAATAGAACTGGGGTGTAAGACTTGGCTATATAGTGTTTGACCAACGTAGTTTTCTGTCGTTTACAGATTGAACAAGAAGCACAATAAAAAAATTCCGAAATTTACATTTTCCTTTTGCATTTACGTTTTAACTATCATCGGTGATTACATAGCTGACATACCATATCCAACCCCGAGCGTTTCAACATTTATGTACAAATGTAAACTAGAGGCTCTCAAGAGCCTGTGTCGCTCACCTTGGTCTGTGCATATTAAACAATGGACAAAGATAAATTCATGACAAAATTGTGTTTTGGTGATCATGATGTGTTTGTAGATCTTACTTTACTGGACATTCTTCTTGCTACAATTATCTCTATCTATAATGAACTTGGCCAAGTAATTACTATGGAAAATATATTCTAAAAATTTACAAAAATTTATGAAAATTATAAAAAAATACTATAAAGGGCAATAACTCCTTAATGGGTCAACTGACAATTTTGGTCATGTTGACTTATTTGTAGATCTTACTTTGCTGAACATTATTGCTGTTCACAGTTTATCTCTATCTATTATAATATTCAAGATAATAACCAAAAACTGCAATATTTCCTTAAACTTACTAATTCAGGGGCAGCAACCCAACAACGGGTTGTCCGATGTGTCTGAAAATTTCAGGGCAGATAGATCAATTGTGATAAACAATTTTACCCCCATGTCAGATTTGCTCTAAATGCTTTGGGTTTAGAGTAATAAGCCAAAATCTACATTTTACCCCTATATTCTATTTTTAGCCATGGCGGCCATCTTGGTTGATTGGCAGGGTCACGCCACAAATTTGTTAAACTAGATACCCCAATGATGATTGTGGCCAAGTTTGGATTAATTTGGCTCAGTAGTTTCACAGGAGAAGATTTTTGTAAAAGATTACTAAGATTTACGAAAAATGGTTAAAAATTGACTATAAAGGGCAATAACTCCTAAAGGGGTCAACTGACCATTTCGGTCATGTTGATTTATTTGTAAATCTTACTTTGTTGAACATTATTGCTGTTTAAAGTTTATCTCTATCTATAATAATATTCAAGATAATAACCAAAAACAGTAAAATTTCCTTAATATTACTAATTTAGGGGCAGCAACTAACAACGAGTTGTTTGATTCATCTGAAAATTTCAGGGCAGATAGATCTTGACCTGATTAACAATTTAACCCCCATGTCATATTTGCTCTAAATGCTTTGGTTTTTGAGTTATAAGCCAAAAACTGCCTTTTACCCCTATGTTATATTTTTAGCCATGGCGGCCATCTTGGTTTGTTGGCCGGGTCACCGGACACATTTTTTAAAGTAAATAACTGAATAATAATAAGATAAAAGCTATTTTGGTTAATGTTTGTATTTTGTATAGAAACTATCTTAGTCGCAAAACCTACAAATTTCAAAATCAATAGGTAAACATTAAAGGCAAGACAAGTTGAAAACAAAACAGTCAAAACGTCAATTTCATTGCCAATTTATTTGGCGGACTTATTGACGTCACGGACGACTGTAGCGCCACCTTATTAATCCCCCTTGCTATTGTTGCTGATAGAGCTTTACGACTATAGAGAATATCGCGGGAGTTAAGACGTCGCGTTTTATCGTTTTGCACGTAGCCTTGGCAGCTCTGATAATATTAGTAAACGTTAACCTGTATGGTTGTGTTGTTTCTGTATAACGATCGTAGAGTTAACCCCGATATTTATGGTGCCGTGACCAAATGGAAAATGGATGCACAGTTCGATTTGACTGAGAAGATGTTAACTTGCTTGCTGATTAGACTGAAGCGACTTTTATTTAAACTTTAAGCATCGTAAATAGATTCCCAGTAAATGGCTGGATTAGCTGCATATAATCGTGATTTTTTATATGTTTTTAGATATTTACATCTGTGTATCCCACGGTGCATTTTAAATTTAAAGCACCAATGTATCACGCAGTGCATTCTCCCTTTTTATTTATCTAGAATCTATCCTCAAGGTTGCCATTATATATTCAGCTAGCAAACCATTAATGTCAATTTGTATATTGATGTTTGCCGATTTGTAAATTCTATATTGATGTTTAGTAACTTGTCAATTCGTAAATTGTCAATTTGTATATTGATGTTTTGTAACTTGTCGATTCGTAAATTGTCAATTTGTATATTGATGTTTTGTAACTTGCTGATTTGTAAATTGTCAATGTGTATATTGATGATTTGTAACTTGTCGATGAGTTAAATGTCAATGTGTGAAATGTCATCTTTGTATTATGCTAACGATCATTATGACGACAGATGACGCTCGGTTTCTTCTTCGTTGTATAAGCGTTCTGTAAGTAGGAGCACCTCCATATGAAATATAAACCTAAGTAATTTTAATCAATTAATTACAGCAAATTAGTCTTAAAGAAAACAAAACGAAAATTGCATTTGTACAGGATCCCAGTTTTATTTTGTTTACTGACGTGGATTTTCGTTCGAGAACGGATTAAACTATATAAAAATGCATCCCGACTAGTTTAGTCCCTCGACGTTAGCGATCTGCCCTAATTGCAAGTTTAATGAAATAGTCGTTGGTCAGTGGCATATTGAGACTGGATTATTCAGGTAAATACAATAAGGAGATGTGGTAATTAACTGTATGATTGCCAATGAGACAACTATCCACCAAAGCGAAGTTCAAATAAAGACGATGTAAGCAAGAATAGGCAATCTACGGCCTTCAACAATGAGAATATCATATAGTTGGCTATAAAAGGCTACATCATTACTGGAAAAACAGATACTAGTAATAAATGATTTCAATTAATCCTTAAATGTTATTATCGGACCATTTTCGTCTGACAGAAGGGGAAAGGGCTGACATATATATATTAATATACATGCCTACTGAATAGCTCTGGTCAAGAAGCTTAAAAATTGCCGCAACCAGATTTCCTTTCTATAAAAATTTACAACCAAAAAGACCAAAATATTCACGAGCTCTCGATCTCAATAGCTGCTTAATGCCCAGTCCTCCCGATATGAACCCCACACGATGTCACAACTCCTTATAGCCCGGCAACCTTACAAAATCTAATTTTTTGTCTATCGGATCGTTAACTAACCGAAATCATTCACGATGTTAATCAATAAAGCTATTTGTTTTGAAATTTGCATGTCATATAAAATTTAAAAAAATCATTTGCAATGAATTTGTAACAATATAATCATAATATCCAATTCACAAACTATGTTGTATTCCCCCTGTCTCTTCTGTAGAGCAGTAAGTCAGGATTCCTGGCTACCATCTACTCAATACCTAATACATACCTCTGGGCCAAACCCCAAATCATGTGCAAATATTTTCATGTGGAAATAAAATTAGTGTAACCATATTGGAGATAATTGCCTCTCTCATGCAAATGGCGAGATTGCGAGATCTTTTCTCTGACCAGTCAAAGGGATAGGGCGTCACTATGTTTGAAAGTGGATGTATTAAAGGGGGGTAGAGATAAAAAAAAAAAAAAAAAAAATGTTTAACCCCGCCGCATTGTTGCGCCTGTCCCAAGTCAGGAGCCACTGGCCTTTGTAAGTCTTGTATGATTTCTAATTCTAGTTTCTTGTGTATAATTCGGAGTTTAGTATGACGTCCATTATAGTGGGAGATATTAGGTAGGCACTTAAAGTTAACCATCGAGAGACGTTAACCACCGAGAGTCGGTTTTTAGACCCGCCCAGTGCACCTAAGCACGCCTACTTTTGGAGCTCTTTAGTATGAAGATAAGAAAAATATACGAAATTACGGAACTGTGTACCTTGTTTTATCCTTGTTGTTGGTGTTTATTGCGCGTGCGCACAAAGCACGGTGATAGTTACGGTTACTGACTCAGGAACCTTGTATATTATATACCTCGGTTTACAGACGTTTAATAAACTGGATCCCTGTTGTGTTCACTTATCGATACACTACGATGGAATTACGGACCAGTTTAACATAAACATGGTAAATAGATAGACAGCTGATAATCATAATTGATTAAGAAATAACTCGAAACATTGTACACGTAGCACGTAATCAATGTAAGGTCGGAAATGTGATCCATACTATAAACGGGTGGATATTGGATCAATATACCTATAATTTGTTTTAAACCTCTCAAATAGAAAATTAACAAATACAGAAATTATGACGTTGGGAAAAGGCTTAAACTTCATACCTACGGACAAAATCTCTAGGACAAATATCATGAAAGATTTCAAAAAATTTGAAAGGAAACTAAGATTAAAGCATTTCTTTCATGAATACAAAACTATTCCGAAAACAAATCATCCATTTAAAGAAAAGTCTAAATTTAGTGTTCCTATTATAGGCGACAATCCTATAGAACAGTACATATTCCACACAAAAATGGAACTTTCAAATTATAAACCAAATAAAACCAAAAACATGACGAAAGAAGAAACGCAATGTCTACGTACTTTACGACACATTGAAACAATAACTATCCACAAAGCGGATAAAAACAACATAACAGTAGTTCAAAATAAAAAAGACTACGCCAATGAGGGTGAACGTCAAATAAACGACGGAATACACTATATTGAAATACCAGAAATCAACCTAAAAAATACCATGAATAAAATTAATGAAATTGTGTACAACATGAACAAAGACAATTACTTAGACGAAATAACATTTAAATACATCAAATACGAAAACCAATATATAACAACACCCTTTGCCTACTTTCTGCCTAAAATCCATAAACTGGATAACGAAATACTGAAAGATATTTATAAAAAACAAACTGAAATTAAAATACAAGTACCAGCAAGGCCAATCATTTCACAATGCAACGGTCCTTTAGAAAGAATCGGGCGGTATTTGGATTTCTTCCTATTACCAATAGTTAAAACACAAACTACATACATATCTGATACAGGTAGCTTTATACGTCTACTCGAAAAATCAAAGATAGAAACTGATACTTTACTGGTGACTTATGATATCACATCCCTTTACACAAATCTAAGATTTAGCGAAATTATTGCCGCTCTAAACAGTGTTACGGGGATATATGAAAACCTAGAATATAACATAATAAAACCCAGTTTTGACTATTTACTACAAATAACAAACTTAATTCTCCTTAATAACGAATTTACCTTCAACAAAAAATGTTATAGGCAAATTATAGGAGCTAGCCAAGGCCATGTAGCAAGTCCTCAAATCTCAGATATAGCTATATACCAACATATAAATAAAATTCTAAACATCTTTCCACACAAAAACAAAATATTATTTCATAAACGTATGAAAGATGATGGATATATTTTATTTCAAGGTACTACGGAAGAAGTTAGACTTCTTTTCGAAATAGCAAACACAAACCACAACCTACTGCAACTTACTTATGAAATTGACAGACAAAGTTTGAAATTTCTAGACTTAGAAACGTATAAAGGACAGAGATTTCAAAAAGAAAATATCTTAGATAGTAAGTGTTTCACAAAACCAACTGAAAAATTCCAATATCTACACCAAAATTCTAACCACGCTAAAAGTTGTTTTAAATCCTTTATTAAAGGTGAAGGAATACGAATTCTTAGAAATACCTCTGATCCTGACAATTTTAATGAAAGAATAAACTTATTTACAGAAAAATTAATACAAAGAGGTTACAAAATCGCTTTTGTAAATAAAATATTAAGAAATATTTCCCATACAGAAAGATTAAACAAATTAACAAACAAAGAAACAAGCATAAACAATAACACAGATAACTATAATATATCTTTCATAACACAATACCACGCTAATGCGGAAAATTTACAAACCATTATAAGAAAATATTGGCATTTAATTCAAGACAACCCACAGTTCAAAAATCTCTTTGATAAAAAACCTACAATAGCATTCAAAAGAAACAGGAACATTGGGGAAATCGTTAAGAAACACTTGAAATAAATCAATGTCTCCCAATAGAAATTAATTAGACAGTTACACTAAAACCAAAGGAAGGTGCGTTGACAATGAAAAATGCATATTGAAACGTATCTTAAACTAAATCTAATAACCAAAACCAGTTATCAGTACGCTGATAAAACGAACAATAATAAATAAAAGGTACAATAATAAATAAAATGTACAAAATAATAAACAAACAAACATTTAGAAAATAAAAATAAAACGGACGACCTCTGAAGAGAGTTACCTGGAATATAATTCCGAAAGAACTCGAAACATTGTACACGTAGCACGTAATCAATGTAAGGTCGGAAATGTGATCCATACTATAAACGGGTGGATATTGGATCAATATACCTATAACCTGGAAGAAGAAATGAGTTAACTATTGATTATAACAGAGACGAGAATGCCATCGTGTTTGTTCTTCTAAAAAAAGCAGGAACATTGGAGTTTATGGTTAGATTTTAAATATTTCTTGTCTCCAAACTGGGTAAATTTGATATAATAGTAACAACAACCCCCCCCTTTTTTTTTTAAATAACTCGAGAACCACACATCGCGCTCGCTTAGGCAGCAACCATTTGATTTTCGGGGGGGGGGGGGGGGGGGGGGCTATGGTTTTTTTTGGAAAAAAAAAGTTTGTTTCCAGTTTTTGGAGAAAAAAATAATTTGTTTTTGATTCTGAGAAAAAAAAATTGTTTGTTTCACCCTCAGCTGCCACTATATGTAATGCTAAAATTGAAAGAAAAAAATTGTTTTCGACTTGTCGCGAAAAAAATAGATTGTTTTTCGCCACAGGTGAAAAAAAAAATTGTCCAGAAAAAAAAACCATAGCCCCCCCCCCCCCCCCCCCAGAAAATCAAATGGTTCCTGCCTTAACAAAGTAACAATAAGAAATAATTATTGTTAGTTTCAAGAATAATTAATCGTCAAAACTTATCCCCTCCCCGACATCAAAGGAAGTTAAATGTATTATCCCAAAATTAGACCAAATTATTATGATATAAGGACGTCTTGACAGGCTATTATTTTATTTTGTTTTGTTGGGTTTTTTTTTTGCTTTGAAGTCTTCCTCCTGTATGAAAAAAACATAATAGACCCCCCCCCCCCCCCCAATCACCCCCCCCCTTTTTCCCCATAATATAGTTTTTTAAGAAGTCATAATTATTTGGACTACCCCTGAATATATTTCAGACAGACTCTTCTCTAAAAAAATGTAAACATGATTTGAGAGAAATCTTTGGAATAGTTTTTTAAATGATTTAATTATTATGTCATGTATATAATTAACATTAACATAGTTATAAACTGAGACTACTAGTATAACACATAGTGTTATAGTAGTCTCAGCTATAAACTTTCCATTGTATTGACCAATATGACTAACTCATATGCTCTTTCCCATAAATGTCACAATATCAAAATATTACAGTAAAACTGATAGTTTGATGACAATGTTTAAGACTATTGACCTCAGGTCAGCCTAAACTGAGTTTAAAACTGTAATTTATTCATTAAAACAGTTCAAGACATGTACCTTCTGAAATGTGATTGCATCAAAATTAAACCTAAGGCATAACATACTTAGTGTGCAGGAAGTGCCACCAAATAAATACTGATTTGTAAAATTAGATGATGATATTTGTGAAGTCAGAGATATTATACATGTAGCTAGTTATAACTGGTTTTAGATATAAATCTGAGTAAAAGGTTGATTTATATGTGCTCTTTCATGTTTAGATTATAATTTAAATTTAATCTTTTGAAGTTTTTTTCATAATATTAAGACATTAAAATCACAATTATTTATTTATACACAAAAAAATAATTTTTGTCCTTTTTTAGTTGAATGACTGTACACAAACATTATACACACATAATTTTGATAATTCTGTAATGTTTTTTTCTATAGCCGCAGAATGTGACAAAAGACTTATTAATCCAGATTTACAAAAAATAGAAATAGTTCAGCTACCATAAGACTGCTATGACAAAAATTCTGCAGTTTCCAGAATTTGAGGTAGAGTATAGTTAGGAATAGTTTGATTATGCAGATGCTTAGTTTGCCATAAACAATTATGCCCTTGATACAAAAGCAGAGGAAACAAAAAAGTATAAAAATAGTTGAAAAAAGTAATCATTATTACCTAGTCATATACTGTAAATAGAAAAAGAGAAAAGCACTGGTTATGATTTGGTATTTTTAATAGCATTATCATTTGTCCATAACTTGGAATATATACTGGATTGAGCTTGACATTTATTCAATATCATTGACACATGGTTGCAAGAAATGAAAGATGGTAATTTAAACCTAGCAATTTTATATAATAAGATTTAAAAAAAAGCTTTTGATTTGGTAGAATATGACTTTCTTTGTTTAAAGCTCGACATGTATGGATTTAGTGAGACTACTGTTAGTTTTTTTAAGTCGTACCTGAATAACAAAAGGTATACATTTGTAATGTTAACTCTGAACAACAACATGTAAAATTTGGTGTTCCCCAATGTTCTATACCTTGTCCTCTATTGTTTGTGCTATTTATAAATGACCTTCCCTTATGCATTAGAAATTGTGAAACAGACCTATATCGTTGTATATGCTGATGACACCACTATTCATAAATCAGGGGGAAACATCTAGAAAATATAAATGATGATGTTCAAGAAGATTTATACAGGGTTGAAGAGTGGTGTAAAATGAATAACATGTTCATAGATGCAAATGAAACAAAATGTTTGATTACTGGAACAAAGCAGAAACTATTCAGACTTTTCAACCAAACTTGATAATAAATTAAAGTATTACAAAATTCTTCATGTGAAAAAATATTTGTTTCAAAATTGACAGCCCACTAAGTAACTGGAGAATTCAAATTGACCAAGGTTGTGCTAATATATCATCCAGAATATACCATCTTTCTTAAATACATTTTTTTTTATATAACTGCAAGAAAACATAATACAATGGGTGTTCTGCCCCTAATTGACTACTGTTGTATTATTTGGGATGAATGTAAAAATTGAGGGATAACAAGAATTTTAAAAATCCAAAAAAAGGGCAGCATGATAAATTCTAGATGCAGATCCGTTATCCCTCTTGGTATATAGGAGCACTATATTTTATGTTAACCTCCGACAGTAGGTATAAACAAATACTGTTGATAGACGGTATATAGGAGCACTATATTCCATGTTAACCACCGACGGTAGGTATAGACAAATATTGGTGATAGACAGTATATAGGAGCACTATATTCTATGTTAACCACTGACAGTAGGTATAGCCAAATACTGTTGATAGACGGTATATAGGACCACTATATCTTATGTTAACCACCGACGGTAGGTATAGACAAATACTGGTGATAGACGGTATATAGGAGCACTATATTGTATGTTAACCACCGACGGTAGGTATAAACAAATACTGTTGATAGACGGTATATAGGAGCACTATATTGTATGTTAACCACCGACGGTAGGTATAGGCAAATACTGTTGATAGACGGTATATAGGAGCACTATATTGTATGTTAACTACCGACTGTAGGTATAGACAAATACTGTTGATAGACGGTATATAGGAGCACTATATTGTATGTTAACTACCGACAGTAGGTATAGACAGATACTGTTGATAGACGGTATATAGGAGCACTATATTGTATGTTAACCACCGACGGTAGGTATAGACAAATACTGTTGATAGATGGTATATAGGAGCACTATATTGTATGTTAACTACAGACGGTAGGTATAGACACATACTGTTGATAGATGGTATATAGGAGCACTATATTGTATGTTAACCACCGACAGTAGGTATAGACAAATACTGTTGATAGATGGTATATAGGAGCACTATATTGTATGTTAACTACCGACGGTAGGTATAGACAAATACTGTTGATAGATGGTATATAGGAGCACTATATTGTATGTTAACTACCGACAGTAGGTATAGACACATACTGTTACTAGACGGTATATAGGAGCACTATATTGTATGTTAACCACCGACGGTAGGTATAGACACATACTGTTACTAGAGGGTATATAGGAGTACTATATTGTATGTTAACCACCGACGGTAGGTATAGACAAATACTGTTGATAGACGGTATATGGGAGCACTATATTGTATGTTAACCACCGACGGTAGGTATAGACAAATACTGTTGATAGACAGTATATAGGAGCACTATATTGTATGTTAACTACCGACAGTAGGTATAGACAAATACTGTTGATAGACGGTATAGGGGAGCACTATATTGTATGTTAACCACCGACGGTAGGTATAGACAAATACTGTTGATAGACGGTATATGGGAGCACTATATTGTATGTTAACCACCGACGGTAGGAATAGACATATACTATTGATAGATGGTATATAGGAGCACTATATTGTATGTTAACTACCGACAGTAGGTATAGACAAATACTGTTGATAGACGGTATAGGGGAGCACTATATTGTATGTTAACCACCGACGGTAGGTACAATGTATAGACAAATACTGTTGATAGACGGTATATACATTGTAGGAGCACTATATTGTATGTTAACCACCGACGGTAGGTATAGACAAATACTGTTGATAGACGGTATATAGAAGCGCTATATTGTATGTTAACTACCGACAGTAGGTATAGACAAATACTGTTGATAGATGGTATATAGGAGCACTATATTGTATGTTAACTACCGACAGTAGGTATAGACAAATACTGTTGATAGACGGTATATAGGAGCACTATATTGTATGTTAACTACCGACAGTAGGTATAGACAGATACTGTTGATAGACGGTATATAGGAGCACTATATTGTATGTTAACCACCGACGGTAGGTATAGACAAATACTGTTGATAGATGGTATATAGGAGCACTATATTGTATGTTAACTACCGACGGTAGGTATAGACAAATACTGTTGATAGATGGTATATAGGAGCACTATATTGTATGTTAACCACCGACAGTAGGTATAGACAAATACTGTTGATAGATGGTATATAGGAGCACTATATTCTATGTTAACCACTGACAGTAGGTATAGCCAAATACTGTTGATAGACGGTATATAGGACCACTATATCTTATGTTAACCACCGACGGTAGGTATAGACAAATACTGGTGATAGACGGTATATAGGAGCACTATATTGTATGTTAACCACCGACGGTAGGTATAAACAAATACTGTTGATAGACGGTATATAGGAGCACTATATTGTATGTTAACCTACGACGGTAGGTACAATGTATAGACAAATACTGTTGATAGACGGTATATACATTGTAGGAGCACTATATTGTATGTTAACCACCGACGGTAGGTATAGACAAATACTGTTGATAGACGGTATATAGAAGCGCTATATTGTATGTTAACTACCGAAAGTAGGTATAGACAGATACTGTTGATAGACGGTATATAGGAGCACTATATTGTATGTTAACCACCGACGGTAGGTATAGACAAATACTGTTGATAGACGGTATATAGGAGCACTATATTGTATGTTAACTACCGACAGTAGGTATAGACAGATACTGTTGATAGACGGTATATAGGAGCACTATATTGTATGTTAACCACCGACTGTAGGTATAGACAAATACTGTTGAAAGACGGTATATAGGAGCACTATATTGTATGTTAACTACCGACTGTAGGTATAGACAAATACTGTTGATAGACGGTATATAGGAGCACTATATTGTATGTTAACTACCGACAGTAGGTATAGACACATACTGTTACTAGACGGTATATAGGAGCACTATATTGTATGTTAACCACCGACGGTAGGTATAGACAAATACTGTTGATAGATGGTATATAGGAGCACTATATTGTATGTTAACTACCGACGGTAGGTATAGACAAATACTGGTGATAGACGGTATATAGGAGCACTATATTGTATGTTAACCACCGACGGTAGGTATAAACAAATACTGTTGATAGACGGTATATAGGAGCACTATATTGTATGTTAACCTACGACGGTAGGTACAATGTATAGACAAATACTGTTGATAGACGGTATATACATTGTAGGAGCACTATATTGTATGTTAACCACCGACGGTAGGTATAGACAAATACTGTTGATAGACGGTATATAGAAGCGCTATATTGTATGTTAACCACCGACGGTAGGTATAAACAAATACTGTTGATAGACGGTATATAGGAGCACTATATTGTATGTTAACCACCGACGGTAGGTATAGGCAAATACTGTTGATAGACGGTATATAGGAGCACTATATTGTATGTTAACTACCGACTGTAGGTATAGACAAATACTGTTGATAGACGGTATATAGGAGCACTATATTGTATGTTAACTACCGACAGTAGGTATAGACAGATACTGTTGATAGACGGTATATAGGAGCACTATATTGTATGTTAACCACCGACGGTAGGTATAGACAAATACTGTTGATAGATGGTATATAGGAGCACTATATTGTATGTTAACTACAGACGGTAGGTATAGACACATACTGTTGATAGATGGTATATAGGAGCACTATATTGTATGTTAACCACCGACAGTAGGTATAGACAAATACTGTTGATAGATGGTATATAGGAGCACTATATTGTATGTTAACTACCGACGGTAGGTATAGACAAATACTGTTGATAGATGGTATATAGGAGCACTATATTGTATGTTAACTACCGACAGTAGGTATAGACACATACTGTTACTAGACGGTATATAGGAGCACTATATTGTATGTTAACCACCGACGGTAGGTATAGACACATACTGTTACTAGAGGGTATATAGGAGTACTATATTGTATGTTAACCACCGACGGTAGGTATAGACAAATACTGTTGATAGACGGTATATGGGAGCACTATATTGTATGTTAACCACCGACGGTAGGTATAGACAAATACTGTTGATAGACAGTATATAGGAGCACTATATTGTATGTTAACTACCGACAGTAGGTATAGACAAATACTGTTGATAGACGGTATAGGGGAGCACTATATTGTATGTTAACCACCGACGGTAGGTATAGACAAATACTGTTGATAGACGGTATATGGGAGCACTATATTGTATGTTAACCACCGACGGTAGGAATAGACATATACTATTGATAGATGGTATATAGGAGCACTATATTGTATGTTAACTACCGACAGTAGGTATAGACAAATACTGTTGATAGACGGTATAGGGGAGCACTATATTGTATGTTAACCACCGACGGTAGGTACAATGTATAGACAAATACTGTTGATAGACGGTATATACATTGTAGGAGCACTATATTGTATGTTAACCACCGACGGTAGGTATAGACAAATACTGTTGATAGACGGTATATAGAAGCGCTATATTGTATGTTAACTACCGACAGTAGGTATAGACAAATACTGTTGATAGATGGTATATAGGAGCACTATATTGTATGTTAACTACCGACAGTAGGTATAGACAAATACTGTTGATAGACGGTATATAGGAGCACTATATTGTATGTTAACTACCGACAGTAGGTATAGACAGATACTGTTGATAGACGGTATATAGGAGCACTATATTGTATGTTAACCACCGACGGTAGGTATAGACAAATACTGTTGATAGATGGTATATAGGAGCACTATATTGTATGTTAACTACCGACGGTAGGTATAGACAAATACTGTTGATAGATGGTATATAGGAGCACTATATTGTATGTTAACCACCGACAGTAGGTATAGACAAATACTGTTGATAGATGGTATATAGGAGCACTATATTCTATGTTAACCACTGACAGTAGGTATAGCCAAATACTGTTGATAGACGGTATATAGGACCACTATATCTTATGTTAACCACCGACGGTAGGTATAGACAAATACTGGTGATAGACGGTATATAGGAGCACTATATTGTATGTTAACCACCGACGGTAGGTATAAACAAATACTGTTGATAGACGGTATATAGGAGCACTATATTGTATGTTAACCTACGACGGTAGGTACAATGTATAGACAAATACTGTTGATAGACGGTATATACATTGTAGGAGCACTATATTGTATGTTAACCACCGACGGTAGGTATAGACAAATACTGTTGATAGACGGTATATAGAAGCGCTATATTGTATGTTAACTACCGAAAGTAGGTATAGACAGATACTGTTGATAGACGGTATATAGGAGCACTATATTGTATGTTAACCACCGACGGTAGGTATAGACAAATACTGTTGATAGACGGTATATAGGAGCACTATATTGTATGTTAACTACCGACAGTAGGTATAGACAGATACTGTTGATAGACGGTATATAGGAGCACTATATTGTATGTTAACCACCGACTGTAGGTATAGACAAATACTGTTGAAAGACGGTATATAGGAGCACTATATTGTATGTTAACTACCGACTGTAGGTATAGACAAATACTGTTGATAGACGGTATATAGGAGCACTATATTGTATGTTAACTACCGACAGTAGGTATAGACACATACTGTTACTAGACGGTATATAGGAGCACTATATTGTATGTTAACCACCGACGGTAGGTATAGACAAATACTGTTGATAGATGGTATATAGGAGCACTATATTGTATGTTAACTACCGACGGTAGGTATAGACACATACTGTTGATAGATGGTATATAGGAGCACTATATTGTATGTTAACCACCGACAGTAGGTATAGACAAATACTGTTGATAGATGGTATATAGGAGCACTATATTGTATGTTAACTACCGACGGTAGGTATAGACAAATACTGTTGATAGACGGTATAGGGGAGTACTATATTGTATGTTAACCACCGACGGTAGGTATAGACAAATACTGTTGATAGACGGTATATGGGAGCACTATATTGTATGTTAACCACCGACGGTAGGAATAGACATATACTATTGATAGATGGTATATAGGAGCACTATATTGTATGTTAACTACCGACAGTAGGTATAGACAAATACTGTTGATATACGGTATAGGGGAGCACTATATTGTATGTTAACCACCGACGGTAGGTACAATGTATAGACAAATACTGTTGATAGACGGTATATACATTGTAGGAGCACTATATTGTATGTTAACCACCGACGGTAGGTATAGACAAATACTGTTGATAGACGGTATATAGAAGCGCTATATTGTATGTTAACTACCGACAGTAGGTATAGACAAATACTGCTGATAGATGGTATATAGGAGCACTAAATTGTATGTTAACTACCGACAGTAGGTATAGACAAATACTGTTGATAGACGGTATATAGGAGCACTATATTGTATGTTAACTACCGACTGTAGGTATAGACAAATACTGTTGATAGATGGTATATAGGAGCACTATATTGTATGTTAACCACCGACAGTAGGTATAGACAAATACTGTTGATAGATGGTATATAGGAGCACTATATTGTATGTTAACTACCGACGGTAGGTATAGACAAATACTGTTGATAGATGGTATATTGGAGCACTATATTGTATGTTAACTACCGACAGTAGGTATAGAAACATACTGTTACTAGACGGTATATAGGAGCACTATATTGTATGTTAACCACCGACGGTAGGTATAGACACATACTGTTACTAGAGGGTATATAGGAGTACTATATTGTATGTTAACCACCGACGGTAGGTATAGACAAATACTGTTGATAGACGGTATATGGGAGCACTATATTGTATGTTAACCACCGACGGTAGGTATAGACAAATACTGTTGATAGACGGTATATAGGAGCACTATATTGTATGTTAACTACCGACAGTAGGTATAGACAAATACTGTTGATAGACGGTATATAGGAGCACTATATTGTATGTTAACTACCGACGGTAGGTATAGACAAATACTGTTGATAGCAGTATATGGGAGCATTATATTGTATGTTAACCACCGACGGTAGGAATAGACATATACTATTGATAGATGGTATATAGGAGCACTATATTGTATGTTAACTACCGACAGTAGGTATAGACAAATACTGTTGATAGACGGTATATAGGAGCACTATATTGCATGTTAACCACTGACGATAGGTATAGACAAATACTGTTGATAGACGGTATATAGGAGCACTATATTGTATGTTAACTACCGACAGTAGGTTTAGACAAATACTGTTGATAGACGGTATATGGGAGCACTATATTGTATGTTAACCACCGACGGTAGGTATAGACAAATACTGTTGATAGACGGTATATACATTGTAGGAGCACTATATTGTATGTTAACCACCGATGGTAGGTATAGACAAATACTATTGATAGACGGTATATAGAAGCACTATATTGTATGTTAACTACCGACAGTAAGTATAGACAAATACTGTTGATAGACGGTATATGGGAGCATTATATTGTATGTTAGCTACCGACAGTAGGTATAGACAAATACTTGTGATAGACGGTATATAGGAGCACTATATTGTATGTTAACCACTGACGGTAGGTATAGAAAAATACTGTTGATAGACGGTATATAGGAGCACTATATCTTATGTTAACCACCGACGGTAGGTACAGACACATACTGGTGATAGACGGTATATAGGAGCAACTACCGACAGTAGGTATAGACAGAAACTGTTGATAGACGGTATCAAAGAGCACTACATTGTATGTTAACCAGCGACGGTAGGTATAGACAAATACTGTTGATAAACGGTATATAGAAGCACTATATTGTATGTTAACTACCGACAGTAGGTATAGACAAATACTGTTGATAGACGGTATATAGGAGCACTATATTGTATGTTAACCACCGACGGTAGGTATAGACAAATACTGTTGATAGATGGTATATAGGAGCACTATATTGTATGTTAACTACCGACGGTAGGTATAGACAAATACTGTTGATAGATGGTATATAGGAGCACTATATTGTATGTTAACCACCGACGGTAGGTATAGACAAATACTGTTGATAGACGGTATATGGGAGCACTATATTGTATGTTAACCACCGACGGTAGGTATAGACATATACTGTTGATAGATGGTATATAGGAGCACTATATTGTATGTTAACTACCGACAGTAGGTATAGACAAATACTGTTGATAGACATCAACGGTATATGGGAGCACTATATTGTATGTTAACCACCGACGGTAGGTATAGACAAATACTGTTGATAGACGGTATATAGGAGCACTATATTGTATATTAACCACCAACGGTAGGTATAGACAAATACTGTTGATAGACGGTATATAGGAGCACTATATTGTATGTTAACTACCGACGGTAGGTATAGACAAATACTGTTGATAGACGGTATATAGGAGCACTATATTGTATGTTAACTACCGACAGTAGGTATAGACCAATACTTTTTATAGACGGTATATAGGAGCACTATATCTTATGTTAACCACCGATGGTAGGTATAGACAAATACTGTTGATATACGGTATATAGGAGTATTGTATTTTATGTCAAACATCGACGATAGGTATGGACAAAATCCGACAAATACTGTATACAGACAGTGTATAGAAGTACTGTATTGTATGGTAAACACTGACGCTTGGTATGGACAATTTCTGTATCATGCATCAATTGTAAATAAAAGTATCATGTGAGTGACACAGGCTCATTGAAGCCTCTAGTTTTGATATTATTAATGTGGAGATCTGGTCTAATTTATCATTTTCTCTATTACATGCATGATAACTGCAACAATTGAATTGAAATAAAAGTGATAATATTTCTGTTGTAGGTTATCAAGATTTAGTGTTTCCATACAAGTGATAAAGATTGAACAACAAAAACATCTCAAACTTTACAGGACAGAGTAGACTTTTTTCACTGTGCTTAGTTTTGTCTTTATGTCTAAATTATGATACCTTTAAAAAAAAACCAATAAAATATGGAATAACATTTATTTCTATCTTATAAAGTGGAGTGAGAAATAAGGGGTCATTGAAAACATAAGAATATATTGCTATCATATATTGCAATATTGCAGATCAGCAGCCCATACATTTGCTATAGCACATAAATATGGGACCAATAATTTCAAGTTGCCTTTTAAAAAAGACCTTATTAATGTTATGCGAGATACCACCAAAGACCACTAGGTGTTGATCAAATGATATTGTAAATAAGAGGGTTGTCCAAAATATTTCCAACAGCTGTTTGATATACACTACCTTAATCAAACCACAATGGTAAAAAAACAATTTTGGTCAGTCTTAAAAGAAGCAAATATAATTTAGAAAAAGTGCAAGCTGTTGATAAAAACTACAAATAACTGCCAGTCCTAAATGTGGGTGGAGATTACCATTTAGCATAAATGAGTTTCTGGACTAAAGAAAGTAATTTCGGCACAAACCGATTATACCCTTTCAAAAACTATGTGTAGTCCCTTTTATAAAAGTGGCAGATTATCTTTCTATCTACAGTATCTATGACAACTAACTGCTGCTCCTAGTGACGTTAGTCTTTGGTTTTTGAAAAGATTGGATATATTGTCACAATTCTTTTCTAAGGTACCGGTCTGATAAACAGGAAGTAGCCAGATTAGCTACTAAATATATGCACACTGAAATATAGTCCCTTAAAATTCCCATGGCTGTGTACATGTTCAGATACGAACTATGAAAATTTTGTTTATATCTTTAGAGAAGTAAAATCAAGTATGTATGTCTTTAGTTTTGTCAAATTGCTGTCTTGTTTTGTCCTGTTATTAGGTAACAGTACTGATACAATACTGTAAAAATACGGAGATGTGGTATGATTGCCAATGAGACGCCTACATGTATCCACTGAAGTTCAAATAAAGTGGATGTAAGCAGTTATATGCAACCATACAGCCTTCAACAATGAGAAAAATCATATCAAATAGACCCTTGTAAATAGGTGTTGATCAAATGATATTGTAAATAAGAGGGTTGTATATTTCATGACGGTATAATACTAAACCCCTAACAGGAGGGATTGTGCCTGATATTCATATGATGAAGACATAATCTTTCAATCAGTTTAATTAAGGTCTGGTTCTGGCATGTCAATAACTGCTAGTAGTCTGTTGTTATTTATGTATTATTGTCATTTTGTTTATTTTCTTTTGTTTCATTTTCTGACATCGGACTCGGACTTCTCTTAAACTGAGTTTTACTGTGCGTATTGTTTCGCGTTTGTTTTTTCTACATTGGCTACAGGTATAGGGGAGGGTTGAGATCTCAAAAAACATGTTTAATCCTGCCGCAATTTTGCGCCTGTCCCAAGTTAGGAGCCTCTGACCTTTGTTAGTCTTGTATGATTTATAATTTTAGTTTCTTGTGTATAATTCGGAGCTTAGTATGACGTCCATTATCACTGAACTAGTATACATATTTGTTTAGGGGCCAGCTGACGGACACCTCCGTGTGCGGGAGTTTCTCGCTACATTGAAGATCTATCGGTGGCCTTCGGCTGTTGTCTGCTCTATGGTCGGGTTGTTGTCTCCTTGACACATTCCCCATTTCCATACTCAATTTTATAGTATGATTTACATCTGCAATAATCACGAAACAATCAGAGACAAGTTTGGGTCTAAATCTGTATATCCCACATACTCAAATTGACCGAAGAGAGAGGCGAAAGATACTAAAGGCTTATTCAAACACATAAGTCAATAATAAACTGACAAAACCACGGCAAAAAAAGAGAAAGATTAAAAAACCAACAACAGAATGCAAAACACAACAAAGAACATCACAGACTGAACAAAACGAACCTCGCCAAAAAACTGGTGTGACCAAATGACTAATTTATCTCAGCCTTACATTATTTAGCAGACCCTTTATTATACCAAACCAAACAAAGTTCTTTATGGTACAATGTTTTTGATCCATCGGTCTGTCAGTCCTGTTCTCGTTATTGCAACTCCTCTGAAACCACATAACAGAGTTTTATAAATTTTTGTAGATAATGAGGAAATTATGAAATTATCAATTCATTGATTTTCTATATACTCCTACAACAGTTTGTCATAAAATCTGTCTAAAGACCACAACAGAGTTTCATGAATTTTTTAGATAGTTAGGACATGCTATGTAAATGTGCATATTGGCAGAAAATCATGATTAATTTTTTTATGCCCCACCTACGATAGTAAATGGGCATTTATAGTTTTCCGGTCTATGCGTCTGCTCCTTCGTCCGTTTTCTCGCTTCAGGTTAAATGTTTTTGTTGAAGGTCAGGTCCAATAAACTTGAAACTTAGTACATATGTTTCCAGTAATATGTTTTTTTCTAAGCTTAAGGCCAAAGAAGGTTTTTTTCCCCTATTTCACGGTCCACTGAACAAAGAAAATGATAGGGCTAGTGGGGAACGGTGTACGATGGACACATTTTTGTTTTTGTCGAGCTTGCGACTTTTGTCGCAGAAAGCTCGACATAGGAATGGTGATCCGGCGGCGGCGGCGGCGACAGCGTTAGTTCACTTCTTAAAAGCTTTATATTTTAGACGGCGAACGACCTGGATGCTCCATACTTTAAATACAGATGCCTTAAGTTTGGAAGTTTCCGTCTGTCACATGTTCATTGTCCTTGAACTCATTTTCATGGTTCAGTGACTACTTGAAAAAAAGTTAAGAGTTTTGTAATTTCTCTCGTATTATGGGTAACTATGTTTAGTATTTGCGTACCTTGGTCAGCATGCCCATCAGACAGTTTTCACTTGACCTCGCCATCATTTCATGGATCAGTGAAAAGGGTTAAGTTTTTGGTGGTCAAGTCTATATCTCAGATACTATATGAAATATGTCTTGTATATTTGGTGTATGGAAGCATTGTAAGGTGGACATGTCCAACTGGCAGGTGTCATCTGATCTTGACCTCATTTCCTTGGTTCAATGGTCAAAGTTAAGCTTTTGAGTTTTGTTCGTTTTTTCTAATACTATAGGTCAACTTTATTTGGTGTCTGGAAATATCTTATGATGTCAGTCTCGCAAGTCTCATTTGACCTTGACCTCATTTTCGAGGTTCATTGTTCAGTGTTTAGTTTTTGTGCCAAGTGTCATCTGACCTTGACCTGATTTATATTGAATGATTGTAAGGTGTAAATGTATTCTCATTTTGGTCATATGACCTTGATCTCATTTTCTTTGGTCCTTTTATTAATAAGTTTATATGATAATTGTAGTAAAACTTTATATTTAGGTCTATCAACATAAATAAGGCGAGAAATTTCAACGTGTGTACTCTTGTTAGGAATTAGGAATTATGCCTTCTGAACTTAGAATTTCGGCCTAAATATACTTCTGCATATCTTCTGAAATTACACAATAGAATTTCATGCGTGTTTGAACTAAATAATCTGTTGAAGTTTTGTTTGCTTAGTGACAATGTCGGACTGTGAAGTATGTGAGCGTGCTCACAAAGGTTCTTTGATTACACACAGTCAATGCATTGTCTGTGCTTCCCAGATACAGTCTGTATGCATTTTCTTTGTTGTAAATTAAATTCAGTTTATGTATTGTACGTCGTTCTTAGTCTTTATACATTGTTTATATGCTTTGACTATGAGTCTAAGATACTTCTATTGTCGTTATATCTTAGATTTAGTCGGTTAACACTGTCTATGGATCAGAGACACAGTATGTATGCATTGTAAGTTGTTCCAAGTTGAAATAAAAGTCTGTATGTTTTGCCTGTCACTGCAAGATAAAGTGTGTGCACTGCCTGTGGCTCTTATATACAGTCTGTATGCATTTTCTGTATGCTTTATCTATGGGTCTAATTTTTATATACAGTCTGTATACAAACTGTATCTCTGACCCATATACAGTGTCCAAAAAAACTCTGTTTTAAGATCTCTAACCCATATACAGTGTGAAAATGATCTTTGGTTCTAAGATGCATTTTGTTTGATTGGCTGAATGCTTAGTATATATTGGTTTCGATATATGGTCTGTATGTATTGTATGGATCTTATATATTTGTATTTTTTTCCATCTGATGAGTAAGCCTTTTTCAACTGATTTTTATAGTTCGTTCTTATGTTGTACTGTTACACCAAAGTCCCAGGTTATTGGAGGTTTGGGATCCCGCTAACATGTTTAACCCCGCCACATTCTCTATGTATGTGCCTGTCCCAAGTTAGGAGACTGTTATTCAGTGGTTGTCGTTTGTTCATATGTTACATATGTGTTTTTCGTTCATTTTTTGTATATAAATTAGGTCGTTAGTTTTTTCGTTTAAATTGTTTCACATTGTCATTTCGGGACTTTTTATAGGTGACTATGCGGTATGGGCTGTGCTCATTGTTGAAGGCCGTACGGTGACCTATAGTTGTTAATTTCTGTGCCATTTTGGTCTCTTGTGGAGAGTTGTCAGTAGTGTTTGTGGGACAGAATGAACCCATAAAGGTGGACGTCGAACGCTGACGCTATATTTGGACCTGGGTGTGAATGCCGACGCCATATTTGGGCCTTAACGCGGACGCCATGGTCGACCATGAAATCGGGACGCGAATTTGAGGTTGGACCGTATGATTCGGACATCGAGACACCGACGCCATATTTGGGCTTGGACGCTATACCTTAATGTTATACCAGTAACGAATTATAAAATTCGTAATAACGATTTAAATTCGTGATTTCGAATTCAAATTATATTTGTGGGAGGTCCTATGGGCGTCCGTAGCTTTCCGACTTATTTGAACCACTTAAATAATATCCTATGGTCCTGTTTAACATGACATCTCAAATAATTAGATTAAGAGATAAAGCACATCTGGTGATTAAAAATAAGTATCTTTATACACTTTCTTTCAATAACATGTTTACAGGTGTACACTTTTTTATTTGGTTCTAATTAACGGACACCAATTATAAAAATATAGTCTGTGACATTAAATAATTATCTGTATCTTTATAATAAGCATGACAACCGTAAACATTGAGTAGTATTGCATTCCAACTCATTTCAACCACATATAATTACTATCATATGATTAGGATTTCAACCCAAATGATTAACTAAAACCACGTCTGGTCATTTAAAATTGTTTCTCATTTAACATAATCTTAACTATATATTTGAAAATTCCACGGTCGTAGTTGGTTTTTATCTTCAAAAATTACACGGATAATATATTTAATCAATCAATATTTATATACAAGGAGTTTGGATTGGGTTTACAGAATAGAGAATAATGGACGAAAAAATAAATAAAGAATGATATGGGCGAGAAAAATAAAGAATAAAGAAATATGACAAAAATAAATATAAAGAATAGTGAAATAGGGACTGGTAAAATATATCGAATAGAGAAATATACGGCTGCTTAAATATAAGGAATTAAGAGTTATGGGATGTTAAACTATAAAAAAAATTATAAAGGAATACAAACAAATACGACTGTTGCAGTATATAATTGCAGTAGCATTTTTTGTTTGTTTGTGCACGTGCAAGAATTATGTCCGTGCAGAGAAACAAGAACCGGTTTGATCCGGTATAAATGAGACGATTCTGGCTCTGTAGGTGGCCGGCTCTTAGCATACAAACAAGTTTTATGTCTATATAGTCCTTAACATAAAATTATGATGAAGATTACTAAATGCTTAAGGAAGAAAGCTGATCAGGAGGATTCATTAATTATACATGTTATACAGAAACACAAAAAATTGTATTGACTATAATAGTTATTTCAACCGTATAGAAGATAAATTAGTCTACTGTACTTATATAGTTATACACAACACATTTTAGCCTATTGCAAGGCAACATTTATGTTCCTATCCAATATACCCTTTATCCCGCGGGGTGGCCTTACAAGACCTATACCTGTTGTATTTATGGTAACGTGTTCTAAACATTCATGAATTATTTGCCACTGGACGTTAAGCAATCAATTACTATTTCCGTTTATTTCCTTAAAAACGGCTGTGAGTATAACAAAGCTGTAAGAGAGATACTAAAGGTTTCACTGGAATTAACACTATGGACGAGTTTTGTTTATTTATTAATAGCGAAAACTCGCTTTCATCCATCGTTTGAAAATAACGTACGTGGCAATTTCAAAGTGCGCCTTGCAAAACGCTATACGTTGGATGGATCGTGGGAATGTTCATTGAAGGTGTCGTTCATACCGCAATTAGAAGCCTAAACGAGACGTATGTACTTCTGTTCCGATTTCGTGCACCAGTCGTACGTTAGGGAAAATCTCTCCATATTCTCCAGTCGATACGATTAAATGAAGATATTACGGACGTGACGTTTGGGAAACCAGTCTATTTCACGGTAACCAGGAATGAATTGTATCACATCGAATTTGTTTTGAGATACGATCATCTTCAAATATGTCGTCTAAAAGATAACCATGTATTTCTCTTGCTATATTTTCAAAGGAAGTGAAGTAAATCTATGAGAGGAAACTACTCACTGTCATTTAGGAAATTACGAGTATGTTTAATTGCAATATTTGCTGCTAAGTGTATGTGTGGCCGCACGATCTTCAAAGACATATAAGAAGTAAGCATTCTTCCGATGAGCCACTATACCACCCAGGTGTTACCCAGCAGCAGCAAAAGCAGCAACAGCAGCAGCAGAAAAAGAAGCAACAGCAGCAAAAGCAGCAGCAGAAGGCTTTCGTGTTTAGACACCCTTCTACCATGATTGTGTCCGGTCCAACGTCCTGCGATAAAACTTATTTTATGTTATTTGTTTCAACACATAAAAAAACTGTGAAGTCCTAGTCCAGACAGGATCGTTTGGTTGTATAAAAGGTGGCAACCTCTTTACGAGGAAATACAACGAACATGCAGTGCTTCCGCGCGTTGAATTCATTCGTGGAATTCCTTTTGATCTCGAAAGGGACGATTTTTTCGATCCCAACATTCGAAACATGATCCTATTAGATGACCTCATGTCGACATCGGACAAAGACTCCAGAATAAATGATTTGTTTACGGAAGGGTGTCACCATAGGAATTTATCGGTCGTCGTTTTTAACCAGAATGTATACTTTGTCAAAGACCCCACCCAGAGACGAAACTGTCATTATCTCATTCTCTTTAATAACCCCATTGATCGACAGCCCATCGTTACTCTTGGCCGACAGATGTATCCTTCTCGAGGGGACTTCTTTCTCCGGAAATTTGAAGAGGCAAAGAGGACACCTTTCGTGTACTTTCTTGTTGACCTAAAAGCTAGAACCCCCGAAGCCTCCAGATTGCACACAGAGGTCTTGCAGGTCGGTCAAGGAGAGACACCAGACGGACAAAGGGATGACGACCGTATCTCGAATATTTTTGAAGACGATAGTTCGGTCTCATCAGACGAAGATATTGCCGACGAGACAACACATAGTTCGTCAGAGGATGCTGAAACACGGAAAGATCTCATCACCTGTCAGGATTGTGGAGTACTTAGTGTTTG
The DNA here is from genome assembly GCF_965363235.1 of Mytilus galloprovincialis. Taxonomy (NCBI): domain Eukaryota; kingdom Metazoa; phylum Mollusca; class Bivalvia; order Mytilida; family Mytilidae; genus Mytilus; species Mytilus galloprovincialis. The sequence continues at coordinate 51,364,997 of NC_134845.1, forward strand.
CTCACCTACGTGGATTAGAAGCCCAACGTCAGCAAGGTTGTGGGAATAAAAACGGCATTGCCCTTAACGATGACCGGGAAAGATGTAGAGGATGCTTTGAGTGGATTGCCCGTGACCGTTTGCTGTGCAGAAAACTTGCCTAGATATGTGAGCGACAGGCGTAGAAGGTTTGTGGTCAATACGGACAACTGTGATCAAAAGGGGAGTCATTGGGTTGCATTTCATTTCCCCGCATCGGGTCCATCAGAATTTTTCGACTCCTTAGAACGATTACTGGACAAGTACCAACGCTATTTCAGAAATGTACTCATCGTCAATGGACCGAAATACTGTGTGGTTTGCAATCAAATCTAACCCAATGATTCAGATACATGTGGCCTGTATTGCATTTATTACGTCAAATTGAGATGTCGGGACTCGAGATGAAGGACATTATCAACAACTTTTCATCCACTGACACGATTCAGAATGACAGTAAACTCGTAGCTCTATTTGGTTAAATGAAAAATAATGATACAAAAAAAAATAATGAAAAAAGAAAGAAAAAAAAAACAGAAGAAAAGAAAAAAAAAATCTTAAAACACCTACATGGATGTATAGCAGGTCTCAAGTCTTGAAAAACTCTTTCTAGGGTCACTAAAAGTATCCACCCTGGAGGGTAGCCTGGTCAATAATGAAGATATAGCGTCCAGGATTTAAGCCCAAATATGGCGTCGGCGTCTCGATGTCCGAGTAACATGGTCCAACCCGAAGTTTGCGTCTTGATTTCAGGGTCGACTATGGCGTCCGCTTTAAGGCCCAAATATGGCGTCGGCGTCTGCGCCAACTTTCGAATATGGCGTCAGCGTCCAACGTCCACCTTAATGGGGGTCATTGTGTCCCACAAACACTACTGTTGTCTCATTGGCAATCATACAACATCTACTTTTTTATATTATATATATATTATCTATACGTATATATTTTCTATATACGAATTTTACATGTTTAGATGATGCAATGAAAATTCAGAAGATATGTGGTAATATTGCCAATGGGAAACTTATCCACCAAAGACAAACGAATGTGAATCGGCCATGAGTTACACATATGTATTCATGTAAAATGCTATTCAAACCCATTCCTGACTAGATCTGACGAAAAACGAAAACTAACAGCCCGATTAATGCTAAAACGATAAACGTAAAATCAATATCAAAGACAGCTACCAATAACAATACAGTGCTCCTATATATCGTCTACCAACAGTATTTATCTATACCTACCGTTGGTGGTAAACATGCAATATAATGCTCCTATATACCGTCTATTATCAGTACTTTTCTATACCTACCGTCGGTAGTTAACATGCGATATAGTGCTCCTATATACCGTCTACCAACAGTATTTATCTATACCTACCGTCGGTGGTTAACATGCAATACAGTACTCCTATTTACCGTATATCAACAGTATTTGGCTATACCTACCGTCGGTGGTTAACGTACAATATAGTGCTCCTATATACCGTCTATCAACAGTATTTGTCTATACCTACTGTAGGTAGTTAACATACAATATAGTGCTGCTATATACCGTCTATCAACAGTATTTGTCTATACCTACCGTCGGTGATTAACATACGATATAGTGCTATTACACATACCGTCTATCAAAAGTTTTAGTCTTTACCTACTGTTGGTAGTTAACATACAATATAGTGCTCCTATATACCGTCTATCAACAGTATTTGTCTATACCTACTGTCGGTAGTTAACATACAATATAGTGCTCCTACATGTGTATATACCGTCTATCAACAGTATTTGTCTATACCTACCGTCGGTGGTTAACATACAATATAGTGCTCCTATATACCGTCTATCAAGAGTTTTAGTCTATACCTACTGTTGGTAGTTAACATACAATATAGTGCTCCTATATACCGTCTATAAACAGTATTTGTCTATACCTACCGTCGGTGGTTAACATGCAATATAGTCATCCTATATACTGTCTATCAACAGTATTTGTCTATACCTACCGTTGGTGGTTAACATGCCATACAGTACTCCTTGTCGGGAATTTAGCGCGAATATATACATGTTAACGTTGCTACCTGACTTATGTATTTATGACGTTACTTATATTAGCAATGGCCAGACGTTAGAATAAACACGATCTATACACAACGCATTTTATCTACTTTACACAACATTTATGGTGCCGTGACTGTCGGAAACAATGGAATCGAAGTTAAAAGCAGTACGTAGAGGACACAGAGGGCAAGTTACAAAGTTATTCAAGAAATTCGATGAGATTGAAAAGAATTCGGACTTAGACAAAGACGATGTGAAATTAATTTCGGATGCAATTGAACAGAAACAGAGGACTATCGTGGATTTGAATGAAAAGATACTGGATTTAACGTCGGAGGAGGATGTAGAAGAGGAAATTCAAGAGTCTGATGAGTATATGTTTAATTTAGAGTCCAAACTTCGGAAAATTAGAAAAATATATTCTGATTCTATTTCTCAAAATGTTGCATCAACGTCTCTAGATCCAAATGCAAACAGTTTTACGCCATCTTACCCCACAAATTCATCGCTTACCGATGCCAATGTTATACGCAGCAATGAAACTGAAATTAATGCACAGCCAACCCATTTCGATAACTTCCGCTCCATGCAAAATACCCATCGTGACTTGCAGTCAACAAATAATTTGTACAACCAAGGCTTTTCTTCAGTATCAAATAGCAGTCAAAATCACAGATTACCTAAACTTGATTTACCGCACTTTGATGGGGAAATTTTACAATGGCAAACATTTTGGGATTCCTATGAATCAACTATTCATTTCAACAGTACTTTGACCGAGATACAGAAATTTAGTTACTTGAAGGCCCAACTCAATGGCCATGCCGCCCAAACTATTGAAGGTTTCGCACTGACAAATGCCAATTACACCACTGCCGTTAATTTGCTCAAAGAGCGTTTTGGATCGCCTCAAAAGATTATTCATGCCTACATGAAAGCTTTAATGGATCTTCCTTCACCGTCAAATGATTTAAACAGCCTAAGGAGGTACGGAGACCACCTAGAAACGTACGTAAGAGGTCTTGAATGTTTGGGTCAAACACAAGACCTCTTACGTACGGAGACCACCTAGAAACGTACGTAAGAGGTCTTGAATGTTTGGGTCAAACACAAGAAATGTATGGCGCGCTATTAGTACCTATAATTATTAGTAAACTACCAGTAGAAACGAGAAAAAGTATTGCCCGTGAATATGATAGCGATCATATAACTCTAAACAACCTCAGAAAAGCCATCACAAAAGAAGCGAGAATTCTTGAAGCGGGACAATTTACCGACCGCGAAGGTTTACATACTACCGCAACATTTCTGACCGAAGCTCGTAATAAAACTCATCCAAATTTCAATACAAACAACCCACGTTTCAATGACAAAAAACGTCCTTGCATCTACTGCACTGGTATACATTTTCCGGGAGATTGCAAGATAATTTCTGACGTGAATGAAAGACTGAACATCGTAAAGCAAAAGAAAAAATGTTTCAACTGTCTAGGAAACCACGGTGTTTCCGAGTGTAAATCACGTAACCGATGTAAAAAATGTAACAAGAAACATCACACCAGTATTTGCGGGGAACAAGCTACAGATGGAAAAGGACAGGACAGCAAGGAGAAATCAACCGTTGTAAGCTTGGTAAAAACAGAAGAACCAGAAACTGCAGTAATGTATACCTCACAACACACAAGCGTTTTATTGAAAACAGCTATCGCACCAATATCATACGGGAAACAGATCACAGAAGCAAGTATTTTATTTGACGAAGGTGCCCAACGTTCATTCATCACTCAGAGCATAGCAGACAAATTACAGATAAGACCAAGCGGAAGGGACACAATTGAACTGTCAGCCTTTGGAGACAAGGAGAAGAATATACGCCATTTGGATACAGCAACCGTTCAACTACAAACTGACAAAGGTGAGATTGTAAACATTAATGCATTGATTGTTCCAGATATTGCAGTTCCACTTCAAAACCAGACGAAATACTTTACACGCAATTTGCCATACTTGAAAGATTTAAAGCTCGCACATCCGACAAATAACGCTGATAGCTTTGAAATTTCACTCTTGATAGGAGCCGATTACTATTGGGATATAGTTCAAGATCACGTGATAAGAGGGAATGGACCTACAGCCGTAGCATCAAAAATTGGTTACTTGTTATCTGGACCGGTAATAAGAAACGGAGAGAAATCCTTAACTTCATCAATTCTTTTGAATGTTACTTCACACCATGCAGAGGAAAGCGATATTGAGAAATTCTGGAATCTAGAATCGTTAGGAATACGTTTACCACAACAGAACGATGAGGAGAGTTTTGTAAAGACTTATCAACAAGACTGTATCAAATTTGAAAACGAACGTTATTCTGCCAAGTTGCCATGGAAACTGGATCATCCGGACTTACCTTCCAACATCATGATCGCTAAAGCAAGGACCGAGAGCACAATTAGAAGACTAAGTCGTGAACCACATTTACTTAGAAAATATTCAGAAATTATTGAAGACCAAATGAAGAGAGGGTTCATAGAGAAGGTAAACGATGAAAACGACAATGGTAAAAGCACTCACTATATACCACACCATGCCGTAAAAAAGGATTCGACAACAACACCAATTCGTATAGTGTACGACTGTAGCTGTAAAAAATCGCCAGATCACGCAAGTTTGAATGACTGCCTAATGTCAACCCCGCCAGATTTGAACGACTTGACAAAAATATTAATGGGATTTAGAACCAAGAAGTACGCAATAAGCACGGACATTGAAAAGGCTTTCTTACATATCGGATTAGATGAGAAAGATCGAGATTTTACACGCTTTTTTTGGTTGAGCGACACAGATAATCCCAGCAGTACTCTTACAACATATCGATTTAAATCTATTTTGTTTGGTGCAACAAGTTCACCGTTCATCCTTAATGCAACACTACTTAAACACTTGGATGCATGCAACACAAATATATCAGCAATGATGAAGAATGACCTTTACGTGGATAATATTTTGTCCAGTTTGGAAAATGAAGATGACGCCGCAAAGTATTTTGTACAAGCCAGATCATTGATGTCGGAGGCTGGATTCAACCTTCGTTCATGGAGTTCAAATTGCTCAAAACTTACAGATTTAGCCAAACAACATGACGTATGCGAAAAAGAAACTTTTGTCAAAATACTTGGACTGAAATGGGATACAGTTAAAGATACGATCACTTTTCAAAAAGTCGACTTATTTGATATTGAACTACCAAATATTACGAAACGTGAAATTCTTAAACAGTCGTCACGTATTTACGATCCGCTAGGATTACTTAGCCCTGTATCCGTACGAGCAAAGATTTTAATGCAGACATTATGGGAACAGAAGTACGAATGGGATGAGCCACTACCATTAGAAATACAGACAACAGTGAAAAATTTAGCCAAAGATTTGGAGAAAACGACTTATACAGAATTGAAAAGACCGTATTTTCCCAATTTACCAGATCAGAAAACCCAACTTCACGTTTTTGTAGACGCTAGTACAACTGCATACGGAGCAACTGTTTACATATGTAACCATCATGAGTCATCATTAGTTATTGCAAAGAATAGAGTAGCACCGCTTAAACAACTGACACTACCACAGCTGGAATTAATGGCCGCATTGATTGGAGCACGACTAGCCGATCACGTAAAATCAGTTCTACACATAGAAAACATAACGTTTTGGTCAGACAGTCAGATAATACTACAGTGGTTATCAACTTCAAAGCAATTAAAAAGGTTCATACGAAATAGAGTAACGGAAATACGCAAATTGACCAATACACAAGAATGGAGATATTGCCCAACGAAAGATAATCCAGCTGACCTTCTTACTAGAGGACTCAGCGCGTCACAGTTTGAACAGAATACACTATGGTTCAACGGACCCGAATGGATCTCTGATGCATCAAAATGGCCGTCATGGAAGCCAAATGACACAACAGTACTACTTACCAGTACAGATATAGAAGATTCAAGTACAGCGGACAAAGAAATAGATAATCAACAAGGAATACACCAAATTGTGCAAATTACTAGATATAGTACATTATCAAAATTACTACGAATAACAGCTTATCTATTAAGATTTATACGAAATTGCCGTTCGCCAATATTACAGAGAAATAAGGCGAAATACGTTTCAAGAGAGGAATTGCAGGATGCAACAGAGTGTTGGATACTAAATTGCCAAAGAACTTCATTTAAGGACGAAATGTTACACTTGAAATTAAAGGATACTAAACCTACTGTTTTAGTTAGACAACTTAGATTGTACCTGAATAACAAAGACGCAATTTGCTGTGGAGGGAGAATTCATAACGCACCTGTTTGTGAAAATACGAAATTTCCTTATTTATTACCTAGAAGTCATCATTTTACGAAATTAGTTGTTCTTGATATACACAAGTACATGAAACACTCAGGAGTTTTATCAACAGTGACTCAGATACGACAAACTTACTGGATACCCCGAATTCGCCAATACGTAAGAGGAATTTTGCGAAATTGCGTAATTTGTCGAAAAATCAACAGTAAACCATATACAGCACCCGATCCTCCACCACTGCCAAAAGTTCGATTACTTGAAGCACCGCCTTTTACAATTACCGGCGTAGACTTTACCGGAGCACTGTACATTAGAGATACACATGATACTGAACACAAGGTTTTTATATGCCTATTTACTTGTGCTTCAACGAGAGCCGTACACCTGGAAGTTGTACCGGACTTATCAGAAAAATCATTTTTACAAGCCTTTAGAAGATTCGCTAGTCGTAAATCTAGACCACACACCATGATATCGGATAACGCCTCGACATATTTAGCCGCCTCGGAAACATTAAAGAAATTAACCCAATCACCATCGCTAAACGATACGTTGTCAACATATGGAACAACTTGGAGATTCATACCAAAAAGAGCGCCCTGGTATGGTGGATGGTGGGAACGCTTTATAGGAATTACAAAAACTTGTTTGAAGAAAACATTAGGCAGATCTTACGTTACCATGGATACACTTCAAACAATTCTGACAGAAATAGAAGCGATCATTAATGATAGACCATTGACCTACCTATCACCGGATATTGAGGACGAGGAGCCGTTAACTCCGTCACACTTGCTGTACGGAAGAAGAATAACTTTAACGCCGTATCCACAACCGAATATTGAATACATTGCCGTGAATAGTGGTAAACAAGAACTGCATAAACATTTGAATAAACAGTCGAGTTTAATGGAGCATTTTTGGAACCGGTGGAAATCCGAGTACATAACGACTCTTAGAGAGTTTCATCGCCAAACAGGAAACAACTTACAAACTATACAAGTTGGAGATGTAGTGCAAGTCCAAGATGATAAATTACCGAAAAACCGATGGAACGTTGCCGTTGTTGATGAATTGATCACCGGAAACGATGGTTTTACACGAGCAGCTATAATACGAAGTAGTGCAGGACGTACTTCGCGTCCTATAGTAAAACTGTACCCGCTCGAAATCCGAACAAACATTAACAACTTAGATGACAATAATGATGATTCTTCAACAGAGAGATTGACAAGAGTTCTACCAAAACGAGAGGCATCTGTCCGAGCTCGAGAGAACATCAAGAAATGGACTACCCAAAAGTGATAGACTTCGTTAAAAGTGAAAGACTTCGTTAAAAGTGAATTTAATAAGTGAATTATTTGAATTTGTTTTAGAAAGACATTTTAATTATTTAATTTTCAGAAATATCTATTCGATTGACATTTAAAGTAATCAATAATTTCATATTTTAACTTTTGCCGGCCCCGAGAATGTCGGGAATTTAGCGCGAATATATACATGTTAACGTTGCTACCTGACTTATGTATTTATGACGTTACTTATATTAGCAATGGCCAGACGTTAGAATAAACACGATCTATACACAACGCATTTTATCTACTTTACACAACACTCCTATATATCGTCTATCAACAGTATTTGTCTGTACCTACCGTCGGTGGTTAACATACCATACAGTATTCCTATATACCGTATATCAACAGTACCTGTCTATACCTACCATCGGTGGTTAACAAGCATTACAGTACTCCTATATACCGTCTATCAATACTATTTTTCTCTACCTACCGTCGGTGGTTAACATATAATACAGTGCACCTATATACCGTCTATTATCAGTATTTTTCTAAACCTACCATAGGTGGTTAATATGCAATATAGTGCTCCTATATACCGTCTATCAACAGTATTTGTCTATACCTACTGTCGGTAGTTAACATACAATATAGTGCTCCTATATACCGTCTATCAACAGTATTTGTCTAATACCTACTGGCGGCAGTTAACATACAATATAGTGCTCCTATATACCGTCTATCAACAGTATGTGTCTATACCTACCGTCGGTAGTTAACATACAATATAGAGCTCCTATATACCGTCTATCAACAGTATTTGTCTATACCTACTGTCGGTAGTTAACATACACTATAGTGCTCCCATATACCGTATATCAACAGTATTTGTCTATACCAACTGTCGGTAGTTAACATACAATATAGTGCTCCTATATACCATCTATCAACAGTATATGTCTATACCTACCGTCGGTGGTTAACTTACAATATAATGCTCCCATATACCGTCTATCAACAGTATTTGTCTATACCTACTGTCGGTAGTTAACATACACTATAGTGCTTCTATATACCATCTATCAGCAGTATTTGTCTATACCTACCGTCGGTGGTTAACATACAATATAGTGCTCCTACAATGTATATACCGTCTATCAACAGTATTTGTCTATACCTACCGTCGGTGGTTAACATACAATATAGTGCTCCTATATACCGTCTATCAAGAGTTTTAGTCTATACCTACTGTCGGTAGTTAACATACAATATAGTGCTCCTATATACCGTTTATCACCAGTATTTGTCTATACCTACTGTCGGTAGTTAACATACACTATAGTGTTCCTATATACCGTCTATCAACAGTATTTGTCTATACCTACCGTCTGTGGTTAACATACTATATAGTGCTCCTATATACCGTCTATCACCAGTATTTGTCTATACCTACTGTCGGTAGTTAACATACAACATAGTGCTCCTATATACCGTCTATCACCAGTATTTGTCTATACCTACCGTCGGTGATTAACATACGATATAGTGCTATTACATATACCGTCTATCAAGAGTTTTAGTCTTTACCTACTGTTGGTAGTTAACATACAATATAGTGCTCCTATATACCGTCTATCAACAGTATTTGTCTATACCTACTGTCGGTAGTTAACATACAATATAGTGCTCCTACATGTGTATATACCGTCTATCAACAGTATTTGTCTATACCTACCGTCGGTGGTTAACATACAATATAGTGCTCCTATATACCGTCTATCAAGAGTTTTAGTCTATACCTACTGTTGGTAGTTAACATACAATATAGTGCTCCTATATACCGTCTATCAACAGTATTTGTCTATACCTACTGTCGGTAGTTAACATACAATATAGTGCTCCTACATGTGTATATACCGTCTATCAACAGTATTTGTCTATACCTACCGTCGGTGGTTAACATACAATATAGTGCTCCTATATACCGTCTATCAACAGTATTTGTCTATACCTACCATCGGTGGGGTGGTAAACATGCAATATAGTCCTCTTATATACTGTCTATCAACAGTATTTGTCTATACCTACCGTTGGTGGTTAACATGCCATACAGTACTCCTATATATCGTCTATCAACAGTATTTGTTTGTACCTACCGTCGGTGGTTAACATGCCATACAGTACTCCTATATACCGTATATCAACAGTACCTGTCTATACCTACCATCGGTGGTTAACAAGCATTACAGTACTCCTATATACCGTCTATCAATACTATTTTTCTCTACCTACCGTCGGTGGTTAACATATAATACAGTGCACCTAAAATATATACCGTCTATTAATAGTATTTGTCTATACCTACCGTCGGTGGTTAACATACAATATAGTGCTCCTATATACCGTCTATCAAGAGTTTTAGTCTATACCTACAGTCGGTAGTTAACATACAATATAGTGCTCCTATATACCGTCTATCACCAGTATTTGTCTATACCTACTATCGGTAGTTAACATACAATATAGTGTTCCTATATACCGTCTATCAACAGTATTTGTCTATACCTACTGTCGGAAGGTAACATACAATATAGTGCACCTATATACCGTCTATCAACAGTATTTGTCTATACCTACCGTCGGTGGTTAACATACAATATAGTGCTCCTATATACCGTCTATCAGCAGTATTTGTCTATACCTACCGTCGGTGGTTAACATACAGTATAGTGCTCCTATATACCGTCTATCACCAGTATTTGTCTATACCTACTGTCGGTAGTTAACATACAATATAGTGCTCCTAGATACCGTCTATCACCAGTATTTGTCTATACCTACCGTCGGTGATTAACATACGATATAGTGCTATTACATATACCGTCTATCAAGAGTTTTAGTCTTTACCTACTGTTGGTAGTTAACATACAATACAGTGCTCCTATATACCGTCTATCAACAGTATTTGTCTATACCTACTGTCGGTAGTTAACATACAATATAGTGCTCCTAAATGTGTATATACCGTCTATCAACAGTATTTGTCTATACCTACCGTCGGTGGTTAACATACAATATAGTGCGACTATATACCGTCTATCAAGAGTTTTAGTATATACCTACTGTTGGTAGTTAACATACAATATAGTGCTCCTATATACCGTCTATCAAGAGTTTTAGTTTATACCTACTGTTGGTAGTTAACATACCATATAGTGCTCCTATATACCGTCTATCAACAGTATGTGTCTATACCTACCGTCAGTGGTTAACATACAATATAGTGTTCCTATATACCGTCTATCAACAGTATTTGTCTATACCTTCTGTCGATAGTTAACATACAGTATAGTGCTCCTATACACCGTATATCAACAGTATTTGTCTGTACCTACCGTCGGTGGTTAACATACAATACAGTGCTCCATTACACAGTCTATTGACAGTTGTCTATACCTACCGTCGGTGATTAACATGCAATATAGTGCTCGTATATACCGTCTATCAACATAATTTATCTATACCTACCGTCGGTGATTAACATGCAATAAAATGCTCCTACATGTATATACCGTCTATTATTGTTTTTTTCTAAACCTACCGTCGGTAGTTTACATGCGATATAGTGCTCCTATATTCCGTCTACCAACAGTATTTATCCATATCTACCGTCGGTGGTTAACATGCAATACAGTATTCCTATTCACCGTATATCAACAGTATTTGTATATACCTACCGTCGGTGGTTAACATACAATATAGTGCTCCTATATAACGTCTATCAACAGTATTTGTCTATACCGGCTGTCGGTAGTTAACATACAATATAGTGCTCCTATATACCGTCTATCAACAGTATGTGTATATACCTACTGTCGGTAGTTAACGTACAATATAGTGCTCCTATATACCGTCTATCAACAGAATTTGTCTATACCTACTGTAGGTAGTTAACATACAATATAGTGCTGCTATATACCGTCTATCAACAGTATTTGTCTATACCTACCGTCGGTGATTAACATACGATATAGTGCTATTACACATACCGTCTATCAAAAGTTTTAGTCTTTACCTACTGTTGGTACTTAACATACAATATAGTGCTCCTATATACCGTCTATCAACAGTATTTGTCTATACCTACCGTCGGTGATTAACATACGATATAGTGCTATTACATATACCGTCTATCTAGAGTTTTAGTCTTTACCTACTGTTGGTAGTTAACATACAATATAGTGCTCCTATATACCGTCTATCAACAGTATTTGTCTATACCTACTGTCGGTAGTTAACATACAATATAGTGCTCCTACATGTGTATATACCGTCTATCAACAGTATTTGTCTATACCTACCGTCGGTGGTTAACATACAATATAGTGCTCCTATATACCGTCTATAAACAGTATTTGTCTATACCTACCGTCGGTGGTTAACATGCAATATAGTTATCCTATATACTGTCTATCAACAGTATTTGTCTATACCTACCGTTGGTGGTTAACATGCCATACAGTACTCCTATATATCGTCTATCAACAGTATTTGTCTGTACCTACCGTCGGTGGTTAACATACCATACAGTACTCCTATATACCGTATATCAACAGTACCTGTCTATACCTACCATCGGTGGTTAACAAGCATTACAGTACTCCTATATACCGTCTATCAAGAGTTTTAGTCTATACCTACTGTTGGTAGTTAACATACAATATAGTGCTCCTATATACCGTCTATAAACAGTATTTGTCTATACCTACCGTCGGTGGTTAACATGCAATATAGTCATCCTATATACTGTCTATCAACAGTATTTGTCTATACCTACCGTTGGTGGTTAACATGCCATACAGTACTCCTATATATCGTCTATCAACAGTATTTGTCTGTACCTACCGTCGGTGGTTAACATACCATACAGTACTCCTATATACCGTATATCAACAGTACCTGTCTATACCTACCATCGGTGGTTAACAAGCATTACAGTACTCCTATATACCGTCTATCAATACTATTTTTCTCTACCTACCGTCGGTGGTTAACATATAATACAGTGCACCTATATACCGTCTATTATCAGTATTTTTCTAAACCTACCATAGGTGGTTATATATATAATTAATATGCAATATAGTGCTCCTATATACCGTCTATCAACACTATGTTTCTAACCTGTTTCTATACCCACCGTCGGTGGTTAACATGCAATACAGTGCACCTATATACCGTATATCAACAGTATTTGTCTATACCTATCGTCGGTGGTTAACATGCAATATAGTCCTCCTATATACTGTCTATCAACAGTATTTAGTCTATACCTACCGTCGGTGGTTAACATGACATATAGTACTCCTATATACCGTATATCAACAGTACCTGTTTATACCTACCATCGGTGGTTAACAAGCAATACAGTACTCCTATATACCGTATATCAAAAGTATTTGTCTATACCTACCGTCGGTGGTTAATGTAAAATATAGTGCTGTCTATTAAAATTATGTGTCTATACATACTGTCGGTGGTTAACATACAATAAAGTGCTCCTATAAACCGTCTATCAACAGTTTTCATTTATACCTACCGTCGATGGTCAATATAACGTATTATATGGTCCGTATATAGTGATCATATATACCGTCTGTCAAAAGTATCTGAATTTACCTACCGTCGGTGGTTAACATACAATATAGTGCTCCTATATACCGTCTATTAACAGTATTTCTTTATATCTACCGTCGGTGGTTAACGTAAAACATAGTGCTCCTTTATATACCGTCTTTCAATAGTATTTCTTTATACCTACTGTCGGTGGTTAACATAGAATTTAGTGCTCCTATATACCGTCTATCAACCGTATTTGTCTATACCTACCGGCGGTTGTTATCAAAACAAACTATTTTCAATCGACAGTCCAAAGTTTCGTATCTATACTTCACTCTGAATGACTGATGACATTTATTTGACCAGTAACATTCCCTATTGTATTCATTATTTAGTTTTCTCCCTGAACTTGTCTGAAATATTTGCGGCTGTACTGATGGCAAACAACAATGAATCAATTTCTTAAAGTACTTCTTAATCTAAATAATATATTATTTTTTAATCTAACCAGTAATATGTGATCGGTGAATGTACGTATGACAATTACGCCAATTTTGAAAAAGCATATTTTTTTTCATTTGCGCACATTGACATTTTTTAATTTGCGCCAAATTGATTCGAAAGGTTAGGTCTGATAAATTTAGATGATAAAATTTAACTTGTTTAACCAAACGCAGCAATTCAATGAACACAAGCTACAATATAGATAAATGTGTGTATAGACACATGTTGAGCTCATGGGTATCATCATTTAATCACACTTCTGGTACCCGAACATTTACTTTCATATATGGAACCGATGCCATAAAGAAAAAAACAGGCTTTAACTTATAAAAATTTTGATAAAAAAGGGGATGCTTTATTGTAGGGAAGATATCACAAGGTTGCAGTTCAACAGAAGTGTTGCATGACAATACTCAGTTAAAAAAGATTTGTGCATATGCAAATGTGCTTTTTATGTCAAACTGTTACAATCTTATTTTATAAAGTGCTACTTCAAGTGTGATGTACACTTGCAATAAACTTATCCTGCTTTCAATCCCCCTCCTCCTCCTCGTCACGTGTGAGCAAGTGCATGGCAGGTGGCAAAAGGCCAGAAGGAATATTTTTGTTATTATATAAATAAATTCTATACATCTTATATGCCTCATGACTTGTGTTTACCTGTTAATTTGTGCAAATGAAGAAAATAAATTTGGCGCAAAGAAATAAAAAAAAAATAGGCGCTAATTAAGTGCAGATTGGCGCAAATGGAAAAAGCCGAAGCAAATATAATCTTTTCTCGTATCAAGATTTCAAGATTTTATTCATAACCTCGCACACATACTTGTGTACAAGAGGACAATAATATATACAACCATATTAAGATAATACATAGCGAGACAGGACAAACGAAACACAAATACATAGTATATTTTAAAAGACAATTGGTATAATTAGATTAAGTATTTTATGATTTTCTTCACGAAAATTGATAATTTCCTTTGAACTTGTACGTTACATATAGACAACAAGCCAGTGAATTTCTTCTGGCTTGGATTCATTACATAGTAATTTGGTACAAACTTTGATCTAAGAGCAGAAACATCAGCATTTTTACAGGTAAACAATATATGAAACTCATCCCCTATTCCCTCATTACATAATGTACATATTCTATTTTCCCTCGCGATCCCCGCCGATCTACCCGTCTCAATAGGTAACTTCAAATTCGAGCATCGAAGTTCAGATATGCAATATCTGTCCTTGGGTAATAATTGCAATAGATACGGTTCCAAACCAAACTCGAGTTTGAATTAATAAAGAATAGAATTCACCCCTATCAGATAAAATTGGTGTTTTCTTTCTTTTTTTCGTTCAGTTTCATCTAGTCCATTTGTTCATTTGACTCTGTCTCCATCACGACTAGGATGCATTTTAATTTATAATGTAAAGTCGTTCAGGTTTTTGTTTTATTATATAAAAAAAAGAAGATATAGCATGATTGCCAATGAGACAACTCTCTAAAAGAGACAAAGTGACACCGGAATTAACTATTAAAAAAAACCTTTAACAGATCACGGTACGCTGACGGTACAGATGTCTGTAAATTCAGAAATTAATGCAAGGTTTTTATTATTGCGACAATAATTAAGACTCGCATTTTGAAGTATTGCGTTTGAATTTTTTCTTAATCGTGGTAATCAAAATCTCATTTCAGACTATAATGACACTCATCGCATTAAATATTTAACAATTGCACGCAACAAATTTACATTCAAAAGACTATGAATTTGATGTATATTTGACAAGATTAGTTCGTTTAAGTTGCCAAACATTCTATAATTAGTGTATTATTCTCCCAAGTTTATTTGAAAAGGTATAATTCCTCTATACAAATGGCAAAATCTTTCATAAAATATCCAGTAAGTTGGATAAACGTTTACTAAATCATCCCAATACAGTTTGATTTATATATTCACTTTGCTATTCCGTTCTTGCACAGTGATATAGTTCATTTTGCGTCATCCCATATTCTAGCAAAGGGAGATTATCTCAGCATCACCGTTACATTAGTAATAGCTGTCGTACATAAAATAGTTAGCTCGAACTGTATGATCCTGTGTGAATCTGATCTTTATATTAAAAGTGCATAAATGGTTCATTATAATATAACCAAATAGGCATGCAAAAAAGAATCAATAGGCAAAATATGCTTGTCTACCGTCTAATTCTAATTGCTAATATTTACTGTATTGTACATAGCTCAATTCCATTCCATTCCATTCAATTTTATTTTTTTTTAATTTTCAGCAGAAACCAGTATTTCTAACAATTAAATTGAATTAATTTGATATGACGTTGACACACGGTAATCACTCTCATGTTTTTATTTACATCGCTGTCAATCATCCGGTAAAGATGAATATTCATTACTACCCTCGGTAGTTAACGTCCCTCGATGGTTAACTTTAAGTGCCTACCGAGATATTATGGACATAATTGTGGAAATTGTGATACAAGCATGAAATTTGGTATAAAGGTTAACTAAATGATACTTATACAAAATCCGCTGCTGGCCAGAAAAAAAAGGTGTGTTATATGTAAAATCCAATGTTAGATTTGATAAAAAGCAAATAACAGTTCATAAATTACGACTAGACGATACTTAAATGAAACTTTAGGTGACTTCCGGTTTGAAAATGCCGGCAAAAAAGTCAAAAATTTCGATTTTTATACTTTCAAGCGATTTCACAAGGGATGTAAACCCTTGAAAGATGTGTTTTAGGTATAATCCCATGTAAGTTATGATAAAACGTTAAAAACAGCTCCTTAGTACGACAAAACAACACATAAATGAATAAAAATGGTGATTTCTGGTTCCAATTTGGAGGCAAATACGTAGAAAATATTTTAATAATTTTCATCAACTTATAAACAAGTAATAACACTCTTTGTTAAGTTAAAATGCCTAGTTTGGTTAGAAAGACAGGTTGCTCGTCTTATAATTATCTGACAGTTGCCTATACAACAACCCGTTCAAGGAAGGCTAGAACGGTAGCATTTACGGTCACAAACACAGCTGGATATTTGCCTCCGCATTTCAAAAGTTCATGACACGAGGATGCAATTGCAGTCAAAGAAGTCCATTTCGGTTTCCAACTGTCATTGATTCTTTCTTTCATCCAACCCCAGTGTTCATGACTTGGTAAATTTACCTGTCGAATACATGAATCAGGCTGATCCTAAACAACTCCCCCTTGATTTACTTCTCTTTTGATGTGCTCTGGAAAATAACCTCTTGTAGGCGAAATTGATTCACAATGCCGCTACTTCCTGGAAAACAATTCGCATTGTGCCTCACTTCATACTTAAGCCAAAAAAAAGTCCTTTACATCTGGAAAACCTTCCATTGTTAGCCAAGGTGACCTCTTCCCTTTCCCACGACAATTCGACAAAGTGTCACATCCACTGAATGCATGGACAAAAGGAAGGGCAGCTACACAAGGACCAAACGCATTTGATATGTCACGTACAGGAAGTCATCAAAAGTCTTTATTCCTTCCATAACCTATCCACAATGTGTTCTAACTAGTTTTGCGAATGCTGCAATTTTTGATACTATTACATCTGTGTCAGTACTACACTTCTCATAATCATGCCGAATAAAAAATTTACAACCAAAAAGACCAAAATATTCACGAGCTCTCGATCTCAATAGCTGCTTAATGCCCAGTCCTCCCGATATGAACCCCACACGATGTCACAACTCCTTATAGCCCGGCAACCTTACAAAATCTAATTTTTTGTCTATCGGATCGTTAACTAACCGAAATCATTCACGATGTTAATCAATAAAGCTATTTGTTTTGAAATTTGCATGTCATATAAAATTTAAAAAAATCATTTGCAATGAATTTGTAACAATATAATCATAATATCCAATTCACAAACTATGTTGTATTCCCCCTGTCTCTTCTGTAGAGCAGTAAGTCAGGATTCCTGGCTACCATCTACTCAATACCTAATACATACCTCTGGGCCAAACCCCAAATCATGTGCAAATATTTTCATGTGGAAATAAAATTAGTGTAACCATATTGGAGATAATTGCCTCTCTCATGCAAATGGCGAGATTGCGAGATCTTTTCTCTGACCAGTCAAAGGGATAGGGCGTCACTATGTTTGAAAGTGGATGTATTAAAGGGGGGTAGAGATAAAAAAAAAAAAAAAAAAAAATGTTTAACCCCGCCGCATTGTTGCGCCTGTCCCAAGTCAGGAGCCACTGGCCTTTGTAAGTCTTGTATGATTTCTAATTCTAGTTTCTTGTGTATAATTCGGAGTTTAGTATGACGTCCATTATAGTGGGAGATATTATGGACATAATTGTGGAAATTGTGATACAAGCATGAAATTTGGTATAAAGGTTAACTAAATGATACTTATACAAAATCCGCTGCTGGCCAGAAAAAAAAGGTGTGTTATATGTAAAATCCAATGTTAGATTTGATAAAAAGCAAATAACAGTTCATAAATTACGACTAGACGATACTTAAATGAAACTTTAGGTGACTTCCGGTTTGAAAATGCCGGCAAAAAAGTCAAAAATTTCGATTTTTATACTTTCAAGCGATTTCACAAGGGATGTAAACCCTTGAAAGATGTGTTTTAGGTATAATCCCATGTAAGTTATGATAAAACGTTAAAAACAGCTCCTTAGTACGACAAAACAACACATAAATGAATAAAAATGGTGATTTCTGGTTCCAATTTGGAGGCAAATACGTAGAAAATATTTTAATAATTTTCATCAACTTATAAACAAGTAATAACACTCTTTGTTAAGTTAAAATGCCTAGTTTGGTTAGAAAGACAGGTTGCTCGTCTTATAATTATCTGACAGTTGCCTATACAACAACCCGTTCAAGGAAGGCTAGAACGGTAGCATTTACGGTCACAAACACAGCTGGATATTTGCCTCCGCATTTCAAAAGTTCATGACACGAGGATGCAATTGCAGTCAAAGAAGTCCATTTCGGTTTCCAACTGTCATTGATTCTTTCTTTCATCCAACCCCAGTGTTCATGACTTGGTAAATTTACCTGTCGAATACATGAATCAGGCTGATCCTAAACAACTCCCCCTTGATTTACTTCTCTTTTGATGTGCTCTGGAAAATAACCTCTTGTAGGCGAAATTGATTCACAATGCCGCTACTTCCTGGAAAACAATTCGCATTGTGCCTCACTTCATACTTAAGCCAAAAAAAAGTCCTTTACATCTGGAAAACCTTCCATTGTTAGCCAAGGTGACCTCTTCCCTTTCCCACGACAATTCGACAAAGTGTCACATCCACTGAATGCATGGACAAAAGGAAGGGCAGCTACACAAGGACCAAACGCATTTGATATGTCACGTACAGGAAGTCATCAAAAGTCTTTATTCCTTCCATAACCTATCCACAATGTGTTCTAACTAGTTTTGCGAATGCTGCAATTTTTGATACTATTACATCTGTGTCAGTACTACACTTCTCATAATCATGCCGAATAGGGACACACATTCGCGTATCTGCTTCTTCATGATTTTAAGTGGTAGATAGGAAGTATCCTTATTGAAATTGCAAAGAATATTTTCACCATGAGTAACGTACACATTTTTATTAGTCTCTTAAGAAACTTGAAAAATTTCGTTTCGTTGTCATCTTCTCAGAGAAAACTACTCCAAACCCTTGGTGTTCTTACAGAACCAACACCTTTCCATCTGGCACAAAAAAAAACTTGCCTTTGTCTTGTCACAGCCTTTAAATTATTCATTTAGTAAACATCAAATACAATGTCTACTCTTGAATACTTATCGATGCAAGATTATATGTAAGGCAGTGTGACATTTTTTGCATAATCATCAACTATGTTTGCCCAATTTTGTGTTTAAATTTTGTGTTTAAATTTTTCGAAAAACTAAGGATTTTCTTATTCCAGGCATATATTTCCTTAGCCGCATTTGGTACAACTTTTTGGAATTTTGGATCCTCAATGCTCTTCAACTTTGTAATTGTTTGGCTTTATAAATATTTTGATATGAGCGTCACTGATGAGTCTTATGTAGACGAAACGCGCGTCTGGCGTACTAAATTATAATCCTGGTACCTTTGATAACTATTGTAACCTGGAATGAACCATTGCTGCCCCAGCGACGATAAATGCGTCCGACTTTGGATCAGCAAATCGCAGAATGTTTCAAGTAAACCTATTTGCAGAGATTTAATACCACTATCTCAAGAAACATCCTGCGATAAAGACGGAGGAGCAGTTTGGTTTTTATGAAAAAGAAATATTCCAAGTAAAAGTGTCTACTGTGACAAGATGTGAAAAGTCTAGAAAAGTTTCCCAATCACTTTTAAGGTTCTTTAGTTATGTTTTTGACAAAGACGTTTCAAGTATCATTTTGCGGCCAAAATAGGAAGTTGTTATTTTTTATTTGGTTATAAAAAGCAGGTTCTCCTTCGTTTTGCATTTGCTTCAAAAGATCTTCGTATTGTTTGGACCAATATCTTGGAGTTTATTTACATATCTTACCTGTTAAACAATTTCCTAAATGGAGTATTTTTTTTTTAAATCTGACGACTCTTCTAGAAATGAATTTCTAAACTTGTTCATCACTTTACAAAAGCTTCAAATCTGTTTAAAGACATCTTTTTGTGTTTTTTCTAGAGTCTTTATTAGGTCGTTCATCCGTTAAAGAATGACCCAAACCACAAGATCTTTCAAATTCATCCTGTAGTATACTGACTCCATCCATCCACTTGTCTAAATGAGATCTTCGGTTAATCCTAAAGCACCAATATCGCCCTTCACAATTTCATTATTCTGTTTTTGTGCCTGATCAATTGTGTTATAAGAAAGAAATTTGCTGGTCTTACGTACAGTGCAAGTATCATTTTCAAATTCCATTGCCACCTTTGGGTGATGTTCGGGAAGGGAAGTCATATCTTGGAGATGGGTCGGTAACGATCGAGCATAATTTACTTGATCAAGACCTAAATCAATACCCTATCATGCTTTATATGGACTGTTTATAAAGTACAAAATCTCACTCACTCATGAACATAATATTAAAATCAGAAGTTCTTATTTTATAATTGAACGCCAGGAATGAAACTGTGGTCGAAATGACTCTATTTCTTTACACCAGTCTTTAAAATCATTGAACGTCACAGAGCCATGACATAATTATGTATTCTGAGTTAAGCTTTCATAATCCAAAATTAACAGTTCAGGCAAAAGACATGCAGTTATCTGATTCACCACATTTTCGCCTTATCCATCGAATACCTGAGAATTGCCTGGTAGTGCATATATACAAATCGCTCTTGATGTCTATAAATAGTTTGCACATGCGCAAAAGTGTTAAACGAATGTGTATCATAACCTTGAAAATGTTATTAAACCAATTCATACTATCATTAGAAATCCAAAAACACTAAATATATAGTAAATAGTTGAAATGATTTTGAAAGAATTTTGTAACATTTTTGCGCATGCTCAAATACTGGAAATGTCAAATATTCATTTTTAATAAATATATGATGTAAGAAAGGTAGCCGGCAAACCTGACGATTGTTTTTTTACCAAAAGAAGGTCAAAGAAAAGTTTTCCAGAAAAATCAATATTTTCAAACTGAAGAAAACAGCCATTATAGAAAAAATATTTTCTTTTCCTGCAGAACTAATTACAAGAATAATTTTATATTTGGTAAGTATATTGTAAGTGATAAATTGTAACGAATGAATTCTTTTCAAATTTTTCAATTCAGAAATTAACTTGTTTCCTCAATCTTTAATTTACGGGTAGGGTCATGCATAGCACGGCAATGAGTAATTTTTTCGTTTTCATTCGCAAAAGTTGAAAACCATGATCCAAGAAGGTCGCCAAATATAGAATGATAAACAGCCGACTGACTATCCGCTTAAAATGTTACAGCTACTACTAGTAAGCAATCACTTGTCTTTTAAGTAAACCCACTATCAAACCCGTAGCATTTATATTTCTGCAGTTTTAATATAAATTTATATGTCACCTCTCTTATAAAGTAAGATTTTCGATCTGACCTTTCGATACAGGTTTAATTATAATACAACGAGGATGTCTATTATTTAAAGTAAATGAGACTTTAGCTATAAACCTGATCTTTTAAGAAACATAAAAAATTCAAATTATTCTGAGTCATTTCTGATTTTCTAATTGCTGCATACCTTAAAACCATATACCAGTTATAGACCTTGGAGAGATAGCAATGACATGTTCTAACATAAAGAGTTTTGTCTTATCAAAGGATAAGCAGTACACACATTTATGTAAAGGATGACATTTATTTCTTTTTCTATATCAACAATAAAGTGCTATATTAATATATCTGCACTTACCATAATTTTGGGTTTGGAATGGTGGCTGATCGAATTGAGCTTGCTTATCTAAAATAAAAACAAAATGTAACTAATAGGTATACCTATGTCTCTTTCAAAGTTTTTACCCTAAATAAATATAAACATAAGGAGATTTTTTTCTGATTACCGACGAAGGAGAATCAATTAGAAACACAGGACAAAGATGCAAGAATTACAAGTCACCTTACGGCTTTAAACAATCTAAAACATCATTTTGTAAAGTATTTCTAACTAATCGCGTAACACGTTTATTGATTTATTCTTATTTAATTATAAATATTTACAGTATGATTTATTCGTAATACTAAGAATTCATCTATCCCAGACATTAAAAAACCTTAACCGCATTTGGCTCAACATTTTGCTTTTCACCTTCATATTTGTTTGGCTTTTTAACAGTTTTGACCTGTGCGTCACCGATGACCTTTGTAGACGAAACGCGCGTCTGGCGTAACACATTATAAGCCTAATACCGCTGATAACTAATTAAATTGATTATCATGTTACAATTAATTAAAATATCTGATATCTCATGTTACATTTTACTTAATGAAAATTTTAAAATAAGAGTACATAAATATTTTAAATCTCTATTTCAGACATTTCCAAATACTCTCTGTAATTTAAACATTTCCAAAAGCAGGTTTTGTAAACAAAGTGGAACAATACTTATACTAAAATAATATCGAACTTGGGTACCTAATCTGTTTTCTTCATATGGCCTAACTCGACGTAGTAATCGATCTGAAAAAGACGTTGTTGTACTTAGGTGGAAGGTTCCGTTGGACGGTGCTGAAATACAAAATTCTAGTCTTAATACATTTTTTTTTCCATTATATTATGTTCTTCATTTCGATATACAATTCTTGATATGTATATCTCAACATGTCACTGTTCCCCTGGAAATCTATCACCAATAAGAATGAAATTTGTATCATTCCTCGTCTTTTTGTTAACAAGCAAGAATGAATCAGAAAAAATTGGCATGATAAATCGCCACATTCTCTAATAACTTATTATGAACATGCATGATGTAAATAAAGGCAAAACTATAACATAGCACTGTTGAAAGGTCATAAATAGATTGAGAGAAAACTAGTCCGGGTTACTAACAAAAATCGAGCGAAGTACATAACTATTAGAGGGAAACAAAGGAACAACGGGAACACTTAAGTGCAATAAAATAAAACGCCAATATACATAGAAACGAACTATTTGATAACTCCTGCCATATTCCTGACCAAGTACAAGACATTTTAGGAAAGGTGTGACAACAACAAACGGAATTTTTTAACGGCCTTGACTGTCTATGCAGCCCTTGCACGGTCTGTGTGGATTGTACCATCTGGTTTAATGTCTAGCCACAATTCCCGCTTTATGACAATGTTAAAAAAATTTGCTGACATGACAACTCTACATGACAGAATACCGCAAAAACACACGCAATAACATCTAGGAGAAACACACATACACGATATATAATAGTCGACACAACATGCAAACTGCAAAACAACAACGAATATATTCTATCAACGACAAAAACCGCAGTATATAAAAAAAACAGTGACGCGCTTTTAGGAATTTTGGTTCTCAATGCTCTTCAACTTCGTACTTTATTTGGCCTTTTGAACATTTTTGGATTCGAGCGTCACTGATGAGTCTTTTGTAGACGAAACGCGAGTCTGGCGTATATACTAAATTTAGTTCTGGTATGTATGATGAGTTTATTTACTTAACTAACATGCAATCTCGAGCTTTAAACAATTATTTTCACATTACTCGTCCAAAGAAGTTTTATGACAACAGTGCTATGGAAAGTCAACTTTATTATTTGTTGGACTACAAGCGATAAGACATTAGACATTATCCAACTGAAACCATACCATGAATACATGAATGTTGTATGTACAAAATACCGAGACATGTCGTATATCAATGCAAACTCACACTTCGTTTAACAGTCATATTTAAATATGCCCCTGGATATGGGTCACGTTCGGTACTTAGTAGAAAGAAGACAAAGATGTTAAAACCACAATATAAGACGTGGTAAAACTGTCATTAGTTTATTTAGACACAGACACATCGTATGAATCAGCCATCTATTGATGGTGTCCATTAGCATGATTAAATTTACGAAGCGTCATTTTTTTTTTTTTATCTTTTCTGCTCAAAACTTTGATCGTATGTATTGAGCCCATTCGTGTATACGAAGTCAATATAGTGTAAACATGAACAAATCGGCCATAAGGTATGCACAAATAGTACTCATTGGAATACCGACTGCCTGTTGAAATATCAATCCTCCAAACATGCCAAACTCAACAAATATATTGTCTATTTAATAATCCAGCAATTTGATAATATCGTCCGCATTGTATTTTCTCATAAAATCAGTGTGGGTTTAAAAAAAAAAAAAAAGAATTATTATATCATGTTTAACCCAAAACAAGAAATTTCTATCTACGATTCCCATTTTTAAAGAAAAAGCATGAATAAAAGTAGTGTATAGCGTAGAAAAATCAAAGATCTTAGTGATGCTGTAAAATTGCAGAGATTGTCATTTAGATTTAGCAGATTTAAAAAAAAATTGAGAATCCAAATCTGATTGACACCAATGGTTAAATATAGCTTATCAAGATATTTGGCAATGCCATCTTTTACTGTAGAAAGAATAGTAGTCAACACATTGAAAAGAAGTTTAGTTGAACATCTTGATGATCCAGCTATATATCATTCTTTTATACTGAGTTTTGTGAAGTTTTGGTTTAAGTATAATGACGGTAGATTTTCGTCTCTTTCTTTGATATTAGAACCAAATAAAAGAAGGACAGATTTGTTCCAAGTTCATGTCACTAGTCATGTAATAAATGTGCTATCAGTGCCGATATATTCCTAATGTTCGGTTTTATGGTCTTTACCTTTGACATAACGTAGTAAATATCAATATTTGTAAACCTCGAGACCAGATGTAGTACACTTTACTGTTATATAAATTTTATTGCTGTGAAATAGGAGACCTGACATAAAATCGGGTTTTTGCTTTATTTTTCTATATTTTGGCTATATTTTGATTGGGTAAAGGTTTTTTCAACTACCTGTTACCAGTTTCGTATATATAGGTCAATTTGATTGACATCTCGTTGACCTGTTGAATATGCAAAAATTCATTGCGAAAAAGAGGCCCTCGAGCATGTGACGTCACATGAACTTTACGATAATTATGACTGACAGCATCAATCACGCATTTCATCTTTAGAAAAAAAATCAAATATTAACGTTTTTGTTTGACACTGACATAAATGCAAAACAGTCATGGTGTATTGTGCAGCTTATGGGTGCAACAATGAGGCAAAAAAAAGGCACTGGTATCAGTTTTTTTCGTTACCCAACTGATGTCCTACTTCGAAAGGCGTGGACACATTTCTGCAGAAGGTGGAACTTTGTACCTGGACCAAATCATAGATTATATTCGGCACATTTCTCCATACAGAGTTTTACCAAAGACCCCGATTTGATGGCACAACTTGGAATTACATACAAGCGAACCCTACTACCCGACGCAAAGCCCGACGTACCTGTACCTGACACAGGTGTCCAAGATGGCGAGAAGCTGAGCATCACCATCAGAAGAGGTGCTTTTGAGAAACGCCGGAAGGCAGAGGTAAGTTTAATTTTTGTCAGCGGCATTTTATATTTTTATGTTTTTATTATATATGTATAAGTCAGATAATTTAAAGGTCATTTAACACTGACCGTGTTTAATTATTTAATCATTGAACACAGCTTCACTACTAATTTCGATTCAGATATACACGCCTCGGGTGTTTGTACACGTGCCATTGATCAGCCGATCACGTTGTTCACAGGTGGTCAAGCGGTTGGTTATCTTACATCCCATCTCCTTTGTTCTAACAGGGGTGATCTGATCCGGATCACCCCAGTTTGAGTTTCTTTGTTATGCATGCTTTCCTTTGTTCTGTAATACTTTGGCGGGAATGTCAAATCCACTATAAAACTTATAATCAAATATATACGGAAAAGACTATTTATCAGAATTCACGTTGAAAAATCCAGTCTATATATGATGAGATTCGAACTCAAGACCTTTAGCATATAAAGCCACAACACGTACCACTTATAGGACCTTAAACAGTAACACCAGGAAGACAGGGTAGGAACTATCAGTAATTTAACATACTTAAAGGAAGCAAGATATTTTAATCAGTGGGGCGAGTTGGCAGACCTTATTCAGTGGGGTCTAAACCCTTCTCGTTAATAAGTGAGTTGTCAGACTGATTGTTCAATTTGATTTTACACTTTTTAAAAAGTGGGGCGAGTCGGTAAACAAGAGTTTTTTTTTTCCATTTTTTTTATAAAGTGGCGATATACTGTGGGCCGATTGACCAGTGGGCCGAGTTGACATGGTTTGATATCTACTCATCGTGTTCAGGGGTCATTAAGGGTATACACCATATAGTAATATATCTATATTACTAAAATAACGAGGCCCACTTTGTCAGCCGTCATCACGTAAAAACGATGAATCAAAGAATTCAACTTTAATATATAAGTAATATAGTACAATGCTGTTGATTAAAAATTACACAACTCCAGACCCTTTTGTTTTCCACATAATTAATATTGCCAATAATTAAGAAGTTCCGGTCGAATCCGATACCGATACCAATAGTATATTCACCTGTTACCTATTACCTTATCTGTACGTTCCGCATCTGACAGGCGCACCACCAAACGCTGTATTTAGGATTTTGCTATATACACGGGTCGTAATCACAGGGTTGACACTACTAAATTCAATCATTGTCACATTGTTCCCGATTGTAGTATTTTAATCAGTATGACTTTCTAAGATGACAATACGAATAATAAAAATCTGGACTTAAAATAAGGCGTATAGGTACAGCATGTACAGTTTTCAATTTGTTAGCCGGAATTACGTAAAACAGCGAATCAAAGAGTTCAACTTTATTAAAGGACAATGCTGTTGATTAAAAAATACTCCTTTCCAGGCCCTTTTGTTTTCCAAATAAAATTATTAATACCAATAATTGATAAGTTCCAGGTCGACGGGTTCAAACAGAAAGATGTTGAAAGCAGAGAAAACTGTGCATCTTATAATCGGCATGACTTTATCAGATGACAATACCAATACTAAAATAAGGCTTACGCATAGTTATATTCTTTAATTCAGTCACAGACCCGCGATATCAAGGGTGTGTTCTAGTAAAGTATATTATAATGGTTGTGTGGCGTTCTAAACTAGATTTTATGAATTGTAAATGGTTTTTCGTCTTATCTAAAACAGCTGGGATGTAAAATAGTTATCCCACTCGGACTTAATGTGTCATCGGGGTGATCTTACACTGACCATGGCATGGAAGTAATATTGAAAAATATATTCCTTCCATGCACTGACACACCGCGTCCTCCTGGGATAACTATTAATGAGATTTGTCAAGGTTATTATATATTGGGTGTAAGGCAAAGATATTGAATTCGAGGCTAGGAATGTGTCTGTTGCGTAGGTACTCTAGATGCGCCTAATTTCTAAATCTCCCCTCTAGCTGTAATTATAGATCAACTGACTATATACATGTAGATCGATTTGTTCATTTACATACACATTTCTAAAACACCTAAATGTATATCAAGAAAATAAATTTACAATTTTAATTCATATATATTGTGGGTTTCCTAATAACAATTAAACAGTACACATGGTACACATGCTTGGATAATAGACGCATAGTGCCCATGCTCCCAACGTCCAGTTGCTAATATTTCATGAATGATCAGGACTGAAGGCAAAATGCAATTATATGCTAATCAAAAATAATGTTTCCATAGGAGAGCCTTACTCTGTTAAATGGACACATCATAAGGTGACATTGAATTTTATCCCGAGTTGCAATTATTAAGTATTTTTGTTGTTTTTTGTTTTTGTTTTTTTTTTTCTTATTTTTCTGTGAGGGAAGAGGACAATGCATTTGCTTTGGTATTTTCGTATGTTAAATAATGCAACATTGTTATTTTAAAAACTGGGGAGAGTGGGGTTGGAGCACATTTTTTTTTTAGTTTTTAGAGACATTTCTTCTTCTTCTGACTATCCTGTATATAGGATATTTGGCAAAGTTATCGCCTTTCACCCAGTAGTATTATATGTTAACCTATTGTACGTCCCGAAATCATAAATCTCACGAAAAATCAATGCCATCGAAGTTCTGTGAATATTATTTAAATGTATCAAAATAAAGGATTCCTAAAACGAGTCTTACGTATGATTCGTCAAGCGTACGTACTTTTCCTCAATTTGTAAGAAAGCTCTATTAGTTAATTGGCTTTGGTCTGTTGTGTCGGTATTAACTTTGGATAATACGCTTGATGTGTATTTTATCATGTTTAAAACATGTTATATAAATTTGCGGTAATACATTTTTTTAACCTTTTCGCGAGTTTTTTGGAAATAGTTTTATACTTTGTATTCAAAAGGGTTATAGGGCGCCAACTCTTTGTCTTCCCTCTCTTCAGACTTAAACATAAGCGTTATTATACCTCTGTATTGAGATTCACAGAGCAATTTGTTGTAAACAATTTCTTTAATAACCGCCACGAAGTCGTCGCTTATCAAATACCAATACGTTTTGTAAAATTCATTCACAATTCCGTCTTCCCCAGGGGATTTAAAAGTTTCAAAATTTTAAATGCCTTACTTATTTCATCATAAGTTATTTCCAATTCACACATTTTGTTCATTTTCTTCACTTAGTTTATGATCTATATTTTGTAATAGATTTTCTGCAGCATCTCGAGCTCTATCCCAAACCTCGGACGTAAATAATTGTTTGTAGAAAGAAACTTGTTCTTCTAAAATATATTCTATATCGTCTTTATACCGTCTGTCTGAACCTTTTATTCTTGTCCATAATTTTTCTGCGCCCCTCTTATTTTCGAGTTGAAAGAAGTACCCCGTAGACTTTTCGACTTTCTTGTACCAGTAAACCTTAGACCTAATTCTGACTGCCTTGGCCTTTTGGACATAATAATCTTTAGGTTTTACTTTCAAATTATTTAATTCGTTTTCATTATTGATAAGATCGGTTCCGCTAATATTATCAAACTTTTTTTTCCACTTCCTTATTTGTTTTTCTGTTACGTTTAATTGCTTTGCAATTTCTATAGTAATACTTTTTATTTTTATCTTAGTTCCCTCCAACCATTCCGATTTTTTACCTCACCTGGCCCGAAGGGCCAAGTGAGCTTTTCCCATCACTTTGCGTCCGGCGTCCGACGTCGTCGTCCGTCGTCGTCGTCCTGCGTCCGGCGTTAACTTTTACAAAAATCTTCTCCTCTGAAACTACTGGGCCAAATTAAACCAAACTTGGCCACAATCATCTTTGGGGTAACTAGTTTAAAAAATGTGTCCAGTGACCCGGCTAACCAACCAATATGGCCGCCATGGCTAAAAATAGAACATAGGGATAAAATGCAGTTTTTGGTTTATAACTCATAAACCGAAGCATTTAGAGCAAATATGACAGGATAAAATTGTTTATCAGGTCAAGATCTATCTGCCCTGAAATTTTCAGATGAATCGGACAACCAGTTGTTGGATTGCTGCCCCTAAATTGGTAATTTAAAGGAAATTTTACTGTTTTTGGTTATTATCTTGAATATTTTTATAGATAGAGATAAACTGTAAATAGCAATAATGTTCGGTAAAGTAAGATTTACAAATAAGTCAAACCGACCGAAATGGTCAGTTGACCCCTTTAGGAGTTATTACTCTTTATAGTCAATTTTTAACCATTTTTCGTAAATCTTAGTAATCTTTTACAAAAATCCTCTCCTCTGAAACTACTGGGCCAAATTAATCCAAACTTGGACACAATCATCTTTGGGGTATCTATTTTAAAAAATGTGTCCGGTGATCCGGCTTACCAGCCAATATGGCCGCCATGGCTAAAAATAGAACATAGGGATAAAATGCAGTTTTTGGTTTATAACTCATAAACCGAAGCATTTAGAGCAAATCTGACAGGGTAAAATTGTTTATCAGGTCAAGATCTATCTGCCCTGAAATTTTCAGATGAATCGGACAACCAGTTGTTGGATTGCTGCCCCCAAATTGGTAATTTAAAGGAAATTTTACTGTTTTTGGTTATTATCTTGAATATTTTTATAGATAGAGATAAACTGTAAATAGCAATAATGTTCGGTAAAGTAAGATTTACAAATAAGTCAAACCGACCGAAATGGTCAGTTGACCCCTTTAGGAGTTATTACTCTTTATAGTCAATTTTTAACCATTTTTCGTAAATCTTAGTAATCTTTTACAAAAATCCTCTCCTCTGAAACTACTGGGCCAAATTAATCCAAACTTGGACACAATCATCATTGGGGTATCTAGTTTAAAAAATGTGTCCGGTGACCCGGCCATCCAACCAAGATGGCCGCCATGTCTAAAAATAGAACATAGGGGGAAAATGCAGTTTTTGGTTTATAACTCATAAACCGAAGCATTTAGAGCAAATTTGACAGGGTAAAATTGTTTATCAGGTCAAGATCTATCTGCCCTGAAATTTTCAGATGAATCGGACAACCAGTTGTTGGATTGCTGCCCCTAAATTGGTAATTTAAAGGAAATTTTACTGTTTTTGGTTATTATCTTGAATATTATTACAGATAGAGATAAACTGTAAACAGCAATAAGTTCAGCAAAGTAAGATTTACAAATAATTCAACTTGACTGAAGTGGTCAATTGACCCCCTAAGGAGTTATTGTCGTTTATAGTCAATTTTTAACAATTTTCATAAAATTTGTAAATTTTTATTAACATTTTCCACTGAAACTACTGGGCCAAGTTCATTATAGATAGAGATAATTGTAAGCAGCAAGAATGTTCAGTAAAGTAAGATGTACACACACATCACCATCACCAAAACACAATTTCGTCATGAATCCATCTGCTTCTTTTGTTTAATATTCACATAGACCAATGTGAGCGACACAGGCTCTTTAGAGCCTCTAGTTTTATAAAGTGGCGATATAGTGTTGGACGATTGGCAAGTGGGGCGAGTTGATATTGTTTGATATCTACTCTTCGTGTTTAGGGGTCAAAAAGGGTATACATCATATAGTAATATATAAAGTATATTGTAATGGTTGTGTGGCGTTCTAAACTAGATTTTATTAATTGTAAATGGTTTTTCGTCTTATCTAAAACAGCTGGGATGTAAAATAGTTATCCCACTCGGACTTGGTGTGTCAGTGTTGGATCACCCTCTGGCCTCCGGCCATCCAGGCGCGTAGCTACGTTTACGTCAAAACGCCCGGGCGTACACATGAATTTTGAAAAAAAAATATTTCAATCGAAATGAAATAAAATAAAAAGAACTGGTTAAAAGCACTTAAGCCTTGTAATTCTTTCTTCAATGGCTTGTGATTGCGAATTATTAAAGTGACGATTTTTTTCTTCTTCCACCAAATGGTATCATATTATCATATGATGAGTATATTCACAATTACTGGGTCGATGCCACTGCTGGTGGAGTTTTTATTCCTCGAGGGCATCACCGGCCCAGTAGTCAGCGCTTCTGTGTTGAAAATATCATTGATCTGGTCATAATTATAAATAAACTGTTTACAAAACTTTGAATTTTTGAAAAAACTAAGGCTTCTCTACCTCAGGAATAGATTATCTTAGCTGTATTTGGCAAAACTTTTAGAAATTTTAGGCCTCAGTGCTCTTCAACTTCATACTCTATTTGGCCTTTTAATTTTTTTTTATTCGAGCGTCACTGATGAGTTTTGTTGTAGACGAAACGCTCGTCTGGCGCAAATAAAAAAATTCAATCTTGGTATCTATGATGAGTTTATTATATTTTTGTTCATTTTCTGTCAAAGTCTGAATCTAGTGTGAATTTCATTTTCCTTTTTTAAAATAATTCATTATCTGATGAGATTCGATCGATACGTGGTTTGCATTTTTGTCTAGCCTGCCTGTGACATTTGTGTCAAGATAGTCAGACCTAGCGATCTTAAGTTTCGCCGACGGCGTCAACATTTAGGTTCAGTATGTATAAACAAATTTAAATCAATAACTTTGTTTAACGTTCGTGAAATTTGACGGACATTTAACATACTTTGTCAATTCATATTCATTTACGAAATTTGCACATACAAATGTGTTTTTGTCGATTGATTGCTTTACCACACTTCTCCTTTTAAACATTTTAAAGTAACTGGCTTGGACGATTTCTCTAAAAATCAATGACCATTAGTTTCAAAATTAACACAATAAATATCAATTAAACATAAAAAAAAAACTATTTGGATTTTAAAGTATGTTGCCATTGATGAGTTTTTAATGACAGGAACGCATGGTATCTCATTCTCGGTAACTCGTTTAGCTTCCAGGGGTTTCGCCCCTTCGAACCTACCAGCAGGTGTTTTGACCTGGACCCGCTTAGGGCCCTCATTCCCTCGACGAGGTTCGGGCGTACACGTAAAAATGATCTAGCTATGCCACTGCCATCGGGGTGATCTTACACTGACACACCGCGTCCTTGGGGGATGTTAATAGTTATCCCACGAGGACGCGGTGTGTCAGTGTAAGATAACCCCGATGGCCGGCGGCCAGAGGGTGATCTAACACTGACACACCAAGTCCGAATGGGATAACTATTTTACATCCCAACTGTTTTAGATTAGACGAAAAACCATTTACAATTCATAAAATCTAGTTTAAAACGCCACACAACCATTATAATGTACTTTATATGATACTATATGATGTATACCCTTAATGAACCCCGAACACGATGAGTAGATATCAAATAATGTCAACTCGCCCCACTGGCCAATCGGCCCACACTATATCGCCACTTTATAAAAAAAATGCCCAATTCTTGTTTACCGACTCGCCCCAATTTGCAAAAGTGTAAAATCAAATTGAACAATCAGTCTGACAACTCATTTATTAACCAAAAGGGTTTAAACCCCACTGAATACAGGTCTGCCAACTCGCCCTACTTATAAAAATATCTTGCTTCCTTTAAGTATGTTAAATTACTCTTAGTTCGTATCCAGTCATCCAGGTGTAGTGGAACGTGTCGTGGCTTGATATACCAAAGGTCTTGAGTTCGAATCCCAGCATATACACTGGATTTTTTCTACGTTTCCGTATAATTAATTATAAGTTTTATAGTGGATTTGGCATTCCCGCCAAAATTTTACAGAACAAAGGAAAGCATGCATAACAAAGAAACTCAAACTGGTGTGATCTGGTAGCGGTGATCCGGCTTAGATCACCCCTGTTAGAACAAAGGAGCTGGGATGTAACTATTAATGGTTACAGAATTTTGACGATAAATATTTTACAAGTACGATTTATAATTACACATGGGGAAAGTGTAATACGTTTTTAAAGGGATTTGTGTAGTACAGTAAATTAATTCTAATTCAGTGAAATATAATTGAATCCTGTATTGTAAGACACAGCTGTGTGCATTTAAAAATATTTATATAACTGTGTGAAATCAGTTTGGCAAATTTTCTTAAGTTGATATAAATAATATTATAATAAAAAAGAATAATGAAATAATAAAAAAAAATATAAGCTTTATAATTTTTAATTTTTGAACATCATAAAATGTTAAACTTAAATGATGAGCATTATACTTATTTGTTTGTCTTCAAGTGCACATTTATGTTTATTCAATAGCGTTACAACACTTATTTTAAAATTTATGTTATAGATTCTGCAAATGGCATATGATAGTCATGTGAGAGCACCGACTCCAGAGCAAAAAAGACATAGCCACATCTGTCCAGTTGGATGACACAGAGGTTCTTCCATGTACTCCAAGTGAAGGTGAATTGATACCACAGCCCAAGCCAGTGGAAATACCTCAGCCCAATCCAGTTGAAACACCTCTGTCCAAGCCAGTGGAAATACCTCAGCCTAAGCCAGTTGAAACACCTCTGCCCAAGCCAGTGGAAACACTTTTCAAGCCTAGCACTTCAATCAGGATGGTTAACAAAAAACTACAAGTGAAATTACATCCACTACGTAGTGAAATTACATCCACAACGTAGAACCAGGGTCACCAGACAGACAGCAAGATAACAGGTGTTATGACTGTCCAGACGAAGACTTTTAGTACAGTAGCAACCACGACAGATGAACCATCACGTAAAGAGTAGAGAACCATAGCGACAGTGATGATGATAGTGCAGAACCTGAAGATAGTGATGACTCAGACTACAATCAAGCAGATGATGAAATGAGGTATATTTATAAGTTGTATTGTTGGATTAATTTAGTGTATTACTATCAGTGAATATTTTCAATATAATAATGAAATGGTTGCAAGGTTTAAAATATTTTTA
The DNA here is from genome assembly GCF_965363235.1 of Mytilus galloprovincialis. NCBI lineage: Eukaryota > Metazoa > Mollusca > Bivalvia > Mytilida > Mytilidae > Mytilus > Mytilus galloprovincialis. The sequence goes on from NC_134845.1 coordinate 51,399,683, forward strand.
AAAATCTTGAAACATATAATTAATTAATTACAAACGAAAGTGAACCAACGCCTGGTGAGTCTGGAGTCCATAAAGTGGATACCCGAGGGAATGCAGGGTCGTTATGATACATATATGGAGTTAAAAGGTTTGAAGAGGTCCATCAGATACCTAGAGGACATGATGCACCTCAAAATTAAAGATTTAGTCACAGACAGGCATTCTTCAATCAAGAAGTTCATGCGCACTGAGCAAGACAAAACAAACCACCTGTTTGATGTGTGGCATGTAGCTAAAGGTAACTATAGATTTGTTGTTTATTTATTATTTGCCATTTACCGCCAACAATACTTTTATAAAGATTTAATTACTATGTACAAAAAACTGTTATTATTTTATTTATTCAATTTAAAATTTGTACAGTACCTTTAAAACTACCAACTCAAATTAATGATTTTTCAAAATCTGTTTTTACATTATCCCTTTTATTTTGCAGGAATATCTTAGAAGATGGAAGCTGCTGCAAAAAAGTCGGGTAGTAAGGACATTTGTCCATGGATCAAATCCATAGTCAACCACATCTATTGGATATCGTCTTCCTGTGGTACTAACGGAGACCTGAAGCTGGCAAATGGCGGTCAATTGTTAACCACATCAGCAACAAACATGAGAATTACTCCATACTTTATCAAAGATGTGAGAATCAGCCTATCACAGTAGACCGGCAGTGGTTAAATGAAGGTAAAATCGGTTCTCTTTATTCTCATAAATATAAAAACAGAAGATGTGGTATGATTGCCAATGAGAAAAATATCCACAATAGACCAAAATGACAGACATTTACAACTAAAAGTCACCGTACGTACGGATTCAACAATGAGCAAAGCCCATACTGCATAGTCAGCTAGAAGAGGCCCCGATATGACAATGTAAAACAATAAAGCAATACCTTAAACTTGTTTTTTCATCAAAGTAATTTGATATGATACACATATATTAAAACGAGACATGTGTACAAAAAACTTGAAATGACATATCTAAAAATAATAAGAACATTGAATAGTGAATATAGGTAAATGATTAGGAAATGAAATGTTATGTTTATTGGTAATTCATGTTTCAGGTTCAGTTCCATACAAGAGACTAAATGACATTGTGGAAAACAGGTACCTAATGGTAGATGTACCCAAGTTATCACCTGTTTACCAGACATATTTCTTGGAGGTGTTCCATTCCTTGGTGAACCACTTCTGCCCAAAAAGCACCCACTTCTTCTACCCAACAATGCTTGCAAGATAATATTTGATAAAATAATTTTATAAAAATCAGAAGATGTCGCATGATTGCCAATGAATAAACTACCCACTGGAAGCAAATAACATAAAAGTAACTATCTATCTATATATATATATATATATGCCACTGTGCAGCCTTCAACAATAAGCAAAACCTGTACCGTATAGTAAGCTTTAAATTTGTATTGTATTACCAATGCATGCGACACTGTGTTCAATACAATGAGCAGTAACTGGATTAGAATTTGATAAAAACAACTGTGCGATTTCTAAGAGAAATTTTTAAAACAAATGTTGTACTTCCTTACTAAATATTATATACACAATATACTAATTGTGCAAATTTCAGAAATATTGTCTGACTAACTTATGTATTTATATTTACAGATTGAGTATTGCTGATCTTCATTATAACGAGAACAATGGGTGACAGCAAACAACAACCAAGACTGGGAAACAGTGTTTCAGTATGTGTTACCCAAAGGCCAAAAAGAGTACTGGGGCAGTGGTCAAGCCAAAGAAGACTGGATCAACATTTGGTAAGTATTTAAATAACATAATTGGAAACTTTACTGCACCAGATATCCATTGGCAAATTTAAAGTATCTTCAGTAGGACACTATTTGATGAGATTTTAAAAGCAATTTTAAACCAGGATAGTTAATCCAAACTGTGGATTAAGGAAATTAGTTTGATATTGAATTCAGTAATTTGGTTATACATGTATAAGTATATCACAAAACACTTCTTTGAAAAATAAAAAAAAAGGTTGTAGCTTAGAAGTCTCTCTTTATTATTTGACAATTGTTTATTCATAGCAGTATATTTTTTTTCTTCAGTTTATGCTGTGGTAGAGAGAAGACGAGAAGAGTTCAAATCATATACATCTGCTTCTGAAGATGTGCGTGTTTACAACAATCACCATCCAGATCACATGACATCAACATTCACGTCCCCGTTCAGGAAGATCGATCTTATTCAAAGACACATATCATGATATCAAAGACAGGACATAATGACTAATCTTCTTTTCCAAACAAGAAAAGTAAAACACAATTTGTATTCAAATTTTAAAATTTTAATAGTTGAATATATAAATTTGCATACAACTGCATATTTTTTAAGATTTAATCTTTTTCATAAGCGGTTATCCCGCTTTTATTTGGTATATAATTGCATGCTTTTCTTGATTTGTTCATTGCGTGATTTGAACTCTGAGGGAACACAAAAAGGGACAGGTTGATTCGGACATAATATAAGTACATATGCTTTATTGATAGTTAGATTAGTTTCTGCAATAGTATTTTCCGGATTATTTTATTTCTGTAATTTGTAAAAGAAATTATTTGATTTTATTTGAAAGTTATTTCTTGCAAACAGTTCGATTCATTAATTCAATTGTTCGCTCCGTTCAACAGCATATTACACGGAACAAACTATAATCTAATAGTTATAGTTAAGTTACATTGTCACTGAATCATTGTGCACACATATATGTCATTGAATTTGAATGCTTTACTGCAGGTGATATATTTTGTTTTAAGTGTATGAGCGATACACTTTGAACAGATAATTACTATAAAATTGAGAATGGAAATGTGGAATGTGTCAAAGAGACAACAACCCGACCAAATAAAAAACAACAGCAGAGGGTCACCAACAGGTCTTCAATGTAGCGAGAAATTCCCGCACCCGGAGGCGTGCTATGTATGATGTGTATGCCGTGTTATCATTAACATGCCCGGAAACGTTTAATTTTATTAATTAAACGTTACATAATTTATACATGTATGTTTAATTTACGGATACATAGTTTAATTAAGTTAAGCTGGGTAAAAGAAGGTATTTCAACGTTTTCAAAACGATGTTTACTTTGTTAAAAAGCACACATTGTAGCTGATTTTAGTTATGTTTTTATAATCAACTTCATTTTTTTTATGCATTAAGATGTATCAAAGTTTAGTAAAGACTACGCAGTGTAAACATATTTGTAATTCAATTTATTTGAAGTTGAGTAACTTAAGTTAAGTTTATTTTTTTTTCAAATATGAACTGAACTTTAAAGACTTGGATGTATGTATCTAATCTGTATTTATGATTATAATAGTTATAACAATGCCAAGAGGAAGAGGTAGACGTCGCCGACGAGACCAGGTTATAGGTCCGGAGCTACGGGTTAGGAGGGCTCCTAGGAAAGTACAACAGCCACAACCAGTTGTAAGAAATGTGGGAAGGCGTCCGCCAGCTGATGTAGAGCAAGAAGCATATATAGAAAGAAGACTGCGGGTTGATGAACCCGAATTAGTTGCCATGCGACCTGTAGAGATTCGAGTGAATGAGCCGCAACCAGCTGTCTTAGGTGAGGTTAGTGAAGTTTATGATGAACCTCTAATGTTACCTGGCTTTAATGAAGTTGACCAAAAAAACTTAAGGATAAAATTTGGAATTTTGAATACATTGATTTGTCTCTTATGCATCGTCAAAATTTTAACAGCCAAACAAATAATGAAAACAAAATAGGCATTAATGAGGGTATGCTAGTTATTCAAAACAAAGTTAAAAAACACCCATACTGTTAATTCTGTTGAAGATTGGACTGGTTCAGTTATTGCCTATGCCCAGGTCCTTATCGAAAGGTATCCTGGAAAGGCAAGTGAACTTTTCTCGTATATGTCCATCATAAGGGGTACAGCAGCTGATCATTCTTTTGAAAAATGGTATTCCTTTGACCAAAAATTCCGTTTAAGGGTATCAAGGGATCATACAAAGTAATGGTCATCCAGAGATGTTTTTTTTTTGTGGTTACGTATTTCAACTGCCAATACTCAAAAACAACAACAAGCTGATGTTAGTAATAATTGCTACGATTTTAATTTTAAAGGTTTTTGCCAATACAGACATGCACGATACTGTTGTCAGGTCATTAAAGATTGCATATTTTGGCTTTAACATTGATTCACTGATAGGGTCTTTGCATCGGAACTAAACACATTTATTTCTAAAAAAACAGTTGTTGGCATGACACGGGTTATGTTCTTCTCATATATTTTATGATAGTATGATACTAAACCCCTAACGGGAGGGATTGTACCTGATATTCATATGATGAAGACATAATCTTTCAATCAGTTTAATTGAGGTCTGGAGCTGGCATGTCAGTTAACTGCTAGTAGTCTGTTGTTATTTATGTATTATTGTCATTTTATTTATTTTCTTTTGTTACATCTTTTGACATCGGACTCGGACTTCTCTTAAACTGAATTTTAATGTGCGTATTGTTATTCTTTTACTTTTCTACATTGGCTAGAGGTATAGGGGGAGGGTTGAGATCTCATAAACATGTTTAACCCCGCCGCAATTTTGCGCCTGTCCCAAGTCAGGAGCCTCTGGCCTTTGTTAGTCTTGTATGATTTTAAATTTTAGTTTCTTGTGTATAATTCGGAGTTTAGTATGACGTCCATTATCACTGTACTATTATGCATATTTTAGGGGCCAGCTGAAGGACACCTACGGGTGCGGGAATTCTCGCTACATTGAAGACCCATTGGTTGCCTTCGGCTGTTGTTTGCTCTATGGTCGGATGGTTGTCGCTTTGACATATTCACCATTTCCTTTCTCAATTTTATGTCTAAAATGTGGTTTAGATCATTGTTCCTTAAGATGTCGCCGATTTCAGGACAATGAAGTTGATACTGATCCATCTAGGTATAATAGGAATGACATTGCACATTTGCTAAACAACTCGGCTAATAGACAAAACCCAAAAGGAAGTTTTAATAAAAGATAATTTACATATTGTCAGAGCTACATCCGGACAAGTTTAATATTTAGGCTCGAGGAACATCTTCGATTAATGTAAATGAACTCTTTTCTAATGCTGATTTACATTTGTATGCTGACAGTGCAGGTTGTTTTTCATTGGGCTGTGCAGTTTATTTAAATGGGTCATGGGCACTTTTACAATAGCCATATAATTGGGAAAAAGTTTTATTAGTTTACATCACTTATTTGAAAATAATATCTATGCTTTGGTCATCTTTTTATGCATTTAAAATGAATTTCATCGTGTTAATATGGCTATTGCTGCAATTAGAATTATAAAGCTTCAAACAGCATTTAACTTCGCATGAGCGAAGCGACATTAGTCTTTCTGTCTGGTAACTCTAAAAATTAGATAAAACCATGGGGCGCTGGATGTCTTCATCATTCCAGAGCTACATTAGAATTTCCAATTTTTATACGCCCGTCTTTTAGTATTATGGTATACCGTTGTCCGTCCGTCGTCCACACTTCGGACAATAACTCAAAAACAATTTCACCAATTTCCATGAAACTTAAGTGAATTGTTTATATCTATTGACGTAAGCTCCCTTTCGTTTTTTTTTTAATTTCAAGTTTTGGATTTATGGGGCGTTATTCATAAAAAAGGGGGAATTTTCAACACTTCGGACAATAACTCAAAAAGGCTTTCACCAATGTCCATGAAACTTTGGTGAATTGTTTATATCTATTGATGTAAGCTCCCTTTCAACTTTTATAAATTTCAAATTTTAAGTTTTGGATTTATGGGGCTTTATTCATAAAAAGGGGGATTTTTAACACTTCTGGCAATAACTCAAAAAGGCTTTCACCAATGTCCATGAAACTTTGGTGAATTGTTTATATCTATTGATGTAACAAATAATACTTAATAAAATCTGATGAAAACATAAAATTTGTAAAATCTTCAGTTCAATTTAAAACATTAAATTTCTTGTAAAAAATAGGTTCCATGAATGTGATACGTTTGTACTATTATTGAATGGTTGCAAGGATGAAAGCACATTAGCAGTCCCTGAGATACTTATTGTTCCCTGAGGCATATATCATTTTATGATAACATTTTTACTATATAAGCTATGGATAAAAATCAAATACTGTTTTTGCATATAGGATGTTTTACTCTTGTTAAAATTGGTTGCAATTGAAATCACAAATGATACCTTAGTATTGCAGCTTTTTAATAGAGTTCGGTTTCGGTGGAAGGGGTGAGCGCAATAAAAAAATGTTATAAAACATAACTAGTCTACAATAGCACATAATAAGTGAACAAGTGACAACACTCAAATCCTAACATGTGACTAAATATTCCTTAAATGTTGAAGGGTGTCATTTTATGAAAAAAAATAAGGAAATCATTATCCACCATATTAAGTACCATTTGAACAACTTTTGCATACATCTTTGTATAATTTAGTATGGATTCCTTACTGTGTTCAACAGAATATAACTATGAGCAATATACCCCCAAGAAAATTTCCTTCTTTCAAACTACTATAAAATTTGTAAATCAGCCATAGAATTACTAAAACCCATAATCATATATCACTTTCCTTATATTGCATTGAAGACTTCTATGTTATATGCCAATGTTAATGATATTTGTTTTATGCTAAATATTGAAAAGCTGAACTAGGTTTAATCATCAGTGTCTTCTTCACTGTAATCACTGTCCTCATCATCAGAAAAATCCTCATTTTCATTCTCAGAAGAGGCCTCCTCATCATCAATGAAATCTTTATCTTCATCATCAATGAAATCCTTACTTTCATCACCTACTTCCTTATTTAGATCATAACTTTCAGAAGAGTCACTTTCACCATCTTCACTTCCCTGTTATCTTCTTGCTGCTCCTCATTGTCATTGTAGTCTTTTTTGCCATTTTTATACGGCCGTCGTCAATGAAATCCTTACTTTCATCACCTACTTCCTCATTCAGATCATAATTTCAGTACAGTCACTTTCACCATCTTCACTTTCCCTGTTATCTTCTTGCTGCTCATCATTGTCATTGAAGTCTTTTTTGCCATTTTTATACGCCCGTCGTCTTTCAAACAACGGGCGTATCATGCCCTAAAGCGAAGCCTTTATTTATTTTAGTTTCAATAAAATTACATTTGGTTTATTGGTTTATCTTTGTAATTTAGGCCACACCAATTTAATTTCTTGTTCTACGGATTTTTGGGGCGAGCGAGCGATATGAAAATTTTAATAAGAAATATTTGTTTTGGAAATTTTTGAGGCGAAGCTGGAAAAGTAAAGGCGAGCGATTATAATTGTTTTTTGTAAACATAAAATAGTAGGTTTTGACAATATTAAAACTCATATTTATGACTTGTACTTTTACATTTCTTCAATTTATGAAGTATTTTTACCTGTTCACCATGTTGACCAAGAAATAATTGTATAATTAAATCTGGTCTATGTATGTGTGACATACAATGGGCCAATTCTCCATCTACATTAAGTCATAATCAGGTTGGGAACAACCCCTAATGTTATAATGTAAATATCCCTTTTATGAGGGGTCAATATCTTAAAGTCATAATATATTTCTTTGTAAAAAACATCTTTTAGTAGAAAAGGGCTCATATGTTCCCAAAGATCTATATATCTATCTTGTATTAAATGGTCAAAACATGTCCAAGAATTTTGTAATATTCCTGGACTTAAACCATGTTAACACATTTACTTTATAAACAGTTTATTTAATGATTCTTTAATATTATTCAATGTAAGTGGACCCCTCTTTTAGAAAAATTGTTTAAAATATGATGTATTTCTCCTCTTTTTGAGTAAAAAAAATCTAAATTTTCAAACGTTTTGTGTAGTAGCACTACAAATTCTTGGTATTTCTTTTTTCTTTTCTACAACAGTAAAATTACCCCTTGTCAAGTCTGAGGGAGGGCTGTTCACAACCTGATAAAAACAAACACAGGTCAAAGTACGGCCATTTACAAAGGGCTTTGATCCAGATCAAACAGCAAGCTTTAAGGGACCCAACAATTATTGGTGTACACAATTCGAACAGGAAAACCAAATATCTAATTTATATATTCAAACGGGAAAATACCAATGAACCACATCTACAATCGATAACTGCTGAACGACAGGCCCCTGAATCAATCAGGACAGGTGCATAAACATGCAGCGGCTATTTATAGTTTTGTTTCGCCAGCATACAATATAATTGCAGTTGAAGGCAAATCCTTCAGAAGTTCTTTGTACTTTATTCTAACAACGAACATTTTTTGATGGGGAATATTTGTAAGGAGAAAGAAACCAATGTTTTTGTTCTGTACAGGTATTTTCGCTGTTATATATTTATATCGGAGCACCACCACGTTTCATGCTGAAACAAATATTCTCACAGATATTTACACAGTGTTATGGGGTGCTTATAGGTTTAAAATCATAATAAACAGGTTATAATGTGATTTAAAAAAACAAATGTTGATATCTTTTTATAATATTTACTTACAAAAAAAAACGGTGCGGGAAATGGACATGATTACCTTTCCGGATGCGGGAAGCGGGAATATAAAAAAAATTAAAAAATCTGTTTTTAAAAAAATAGGTGCGGGCGGGTCCGTCGAACAAGGAAATAAATTGGGGTGGCCTTAGTTAAAAATTTATTCAGTTTTTATAAACATGCAATAAGTTGAACAGTGCTGTTGAATTTACAATTTTGTTTTAAGTTGTAAATGCACAGTCAATTGAATAAATGTTGAGTTGTACACGTTGCTTATAGTTGTACTGTTGTATAGTATGGTTGATATACTACGTTGAACTGCTGTATAGTATGGTTGATGTACTACGTTGAATGTTGTATAGTATGGTTGATATACTACGTTGAACTGCTGTATAGTATGGTTGATGTACTACGTTGAATGTTGTATAGTATGGTTGATATACTACGTTGAACTGTTGTATAGTATGGTTGATATACTACGTTGAATTGTTGTATGTATGGTTGATATACATGCACTACGTTGAACTGTTGTATGTATGGTTGATATACATGCACTACGGTGAACTGTTGTAAGAAATGTTAATATACTACGTTGAATTGATATGGTTGAGTTGAAAACCTATGTAATTTCAGAATTTGTTTTAAGTGTTGAAATTTTTTGTCATGGATTGATAAATTTTGTTTGGCGATGCTAACAAACGGTGGTTGCTAGCCTTTGGTTGAATTTACCACAGTTGGCGTCTAGTAGCCGAGTTGCCATTTGGAGAAAACATATGATGTTTGCCCTTCAATGTTTTTATCTTGAACATTAATGAGAAATCGTCAATGAATGCAAATTCGTTGGCCGGTTGATACTAAGTTGAACTGTCCTAATAAATCCATGACAAAAAATTGCCAAAATTCAAACTAACTATTTTTTTTTTATTATGATCACATATGAGTTTGTCTTCAAAGTTGTTTACATTTGTATAACGAAGGTAATCTAGAGTCGTTGGTAATATTACGAGGGATTTCAACGAATTTGAGTTATCTTTTATCTGGTATATCGTATTCCTAAATTGACTTCTGTTTGTTTCTTTCGGATATTTAATAATAAGATTTAATCATTCAGCATTAAATCAATTTAATAAATTGAGAGTATCGTCTGCTAAACTAGAGTTAACTTTTCTTTAATTTTGACGGTCTTAAGCGTCTTTTGTTAACCTACAAAATTGCATGCTTTTCGTGGTTTGTTCATTGCGTGATTTAAACTCTGAGGGAACACAAAAACCCACCCTATCCCACCTTTTATAATATTTTTCTGCTGTTTGTTGTATATTTGAACAGCGGTATACTACTGTTGCCTTTATTTAGATATTGTCAAAAGAAGCATCATGGATTGGATAGAATGTTACCTGAATACATAGTTTTACTGAAAGGCTAAATTTATCACAGTTGGCGTCTGGTAGCCCAGTTGCCATTTGGAGAAAACATATGATGTTTGCCCTTCAATGTTTTTATCTTGAACATTAATGAGAAATTGTCGATGAATGCAAATTCGTTGGCCGGTTGATACATAGTTGAACTGTCCTAATAAATCCATGACAAAAAATTGCCAAAATTCAAACTTACTATTTGTTGTTTTTTTATTATGATCACATATTAGTTTGTCTTACAATTTGTTTACATTTGTATAACGAAGGTAATATAGAGTCGTTGGTAATATAACGAGGGATTTCAACGAATTTGAGTTATCTTTTATCTGGTATATCGTATTCCTAAATTGACTTCTGTTTGTTTCTTTCGAATATTTAATAATAAGATTTAATCGTTCAGCATTAAATCAACTTAATAAATTGAGAGTATCGTCTGCTAAACTAGAGTTAACTTTTCTTTAATTTTGGCGTCTTTTGTTAACCTACATTCTTCATAGGCGGTTTTCCCGCTTTTACTTGGTATAAAATTGCATGCCTTTCGTGATTTGTTCATTGCGTGATTTGAACTCTGAGGGAACACAAAAAACCCACCCTATCCCACCCTTTAGAATATTTTCTGCTGTTTGTTGTATATTTTTAGATATTGTCAAAAAAGAGTGTCATGGATTGGACTGAATGTTACCTGAATAAGTCATTAGAAACGCTCCGATTCAAGCTGAAATATGAAAAATCTATCAAATATGCCAAAAAACGTCACTTTTCGGATGTTTTTTTGTCAAAAATGAAAGTGGCCGCATCCGTGTTCATCCTCAATCTTTATATATGTTATGTATTATCATCAAATACAACTAACATTTTAATATTATGAATGAACACGAATGCGGCCACTTTCATTTAAGACGGAAACCGTCTAAAAGAGGAACGAAAGATACCAAAGGGACAGTCAAACTCATAAATCTAAAACAAACTGACAACGCCATGGCTAAAAATGAAAAAGACAAACAGAAAAACAATAGTACACATGACACAACATAGAAAACTAAAGAATAAACAACACGAACCCCACCAAAAACTAGGGGTGATCTCAGGTGCTCCGGAAGGGTAAGCAGATCCTGCTCCACATGTGGCACCCGTCGTGTTGCTTATGTGATTACAAATCCGGTAAATAGTCTAATTCGGTAGGTCACATTCATGAAAGGGAAGGGGATTGTAGTTACGACGTAAGGAACATATCCGATATCATTTGTGAAACGGTTATTCCATAACGGTCAACCAACTCGTGATGGCGTCCGTAAAATTTACGAAGGGATGATTTCAACTTCACCATTTGGAACTCTTGGTTTAATAGCTTCCTTGTGAGCAGTAACCCTATATCAATAAAAAATCATGATAGGAAATGCAAGCACGGGAATATCGTATCAATTGGGAGATATATACCCCGTATGCAGTTGCTGCTGGAATGTTGCTACTTAGAAATGGAAAGTTCACAATTGGAAAGCTGAAATCATCTCTTTTGTCGTAAAGTTTTGTTTTCAACCGACCCTCATTGTCAATTTCTAGATGTAAGTCAAGATATGAAGCCGATTTAACTGTATCTGTAGTATCCTTTATCTCCAATTCGATGGGATAGATGCGTTCCACATAGTCACCAAATTTTGAATTGTTTAGTGAAAGAACGTCATTTATGTCTAAAATTTGGCTAAAATGCTTCAATTGTGAAGATTTCAGTAATTTAGCATGACTTAATGATGCTAGTGCCCGATATATGTGCATTATATTGTCAAAAACAGCCCATATTTATGTAGCAGAAGCATTCTACCTTCCACTTAATAGCTAAAACATTACGTTTTTAGTATTTTGTAAAACTGCTATATTTTGGGGCCAAAAAGGGGTCTTACTGAACCTACTCCTTTTGGATCATAATAGTCTAAGAGTATTTTCCTTCCGCCAAAAGTTTAATTTCTGTTGGTAAGTTAAACTAAACAATGAGATCAAAAGCACTTGTTTGTGTCAGAGAAGGGCTACATTTACATTCTAAATTGTAGGCATTGAAATGGTGATCTGACACCTAAAATTCACTTTAAAATACTATGTTATGTTATTTGTTTGGTTTTTTTTTTTTGTGCATAACGTTCAGTGACAAAATAATCGATGAATGTTCAGGAAAAGAACAAAGTAACACGTAAAAATAGGCAACTTCTGGCGGGTCTGGCATTTGGATCGCATCAGAAAAAGGGATAGAGACAGACATTGACCCAGGCATAAAGCCACTAACGGATCACTTATAGGTACCTTAATGAGTTGCTGCAAGAATTATTTACGTCCGAATAGCGCTTCATCTACACAACACGTCGAATTTAATATCAGCAGAACATACATGGCATCGAATTCATACATCCCACACAGTCAATAGGACGCTGACCGTTATCAAGTGTTTTTTGTTTTTTTTGCAGATTGGAAAACATTTCCTTTAAAAGTAGTTTTACTAACGGTTAATCGATCGTCGAGTAACCCAATAGGTTAACGTGCTCAACTTGACAACACGTCAAATTTATACGAAAAAATACGTTGATATTACGAGAATGGTAAGCTTTCAATTACATTCATTTTCAATTTGATATTAATAAGAAATCAATCTTTAATACTTCCAAAGTCATCACATTTAGCAGATAACGGCATTGGCATAAAGAATGCAGGGTTTGAACTAATGAAAAAGTTTACAACATCAGTAAAATACTAGGTCCAACTAGCAATATTCTCGTAAACATACCTCATCCCAGTCCTTCCGACTTCCTCGGACAAAAAAACGAAAACAAAATCCCCAAAAATCTTATGTTTGGACGAAAAAAGAATGTAAAAATTGCAGAAACATTATTCCTTTATGGGTTAAATATTGTGAATCATATTATGACCAATGATCGGTTATACATTTTATAGTAGTTTTTTATTTTAGAAAAACCTCATTTAAGGATACTTTATCAGTAGTACAATGTCATTAACTAAAGTTTAAAAATAAGTGCAAAGCTCAGTTTGCTGCATTTTTGTATGTATTAAGAAATCTTTTTAAATTGACGCTAGTTTTCATGTGAGGGTTATTTTTTGTGATTATCAAAATGAATATCGATGCTGTTGTCTCAAAGTTTTGGGAAAAGAAATAGAAAAACAACCTAGATGTAGGGGTAAATTCAGTAATTAAATATATGTCATCAGGAACCGCCCATTTGGGGGAGAGCTTTCTGTGTAAAACTGAAGTCATATGCTCTTCTGATTGGTAGATAATGTTTGTAATAAATATGTTTTGGTAGATGGATCAAAACTAGAGTTGAAAAAAAATAAAAAATAAATACTGAATGTACAAATTTTTTTTCCTACAGGGTTGAACAGTAATGTGGGTCAGTACAGAAATTCAATGCGAGTCTACATTGTTTGTAAACAAGGCCATGTGACTGCCCAAAAATGCCGCATGACCCTATGTTTTTATTGTTGCAAAAGATAGGGCTACATTTGTACTTTCATGAATGATATATGATTTTTTTTTAATTTCTAAAGGTAAATCAGGTATAAATTTATTTCCACACATAGATTAGCATTAAAGTCAATGGGAGATTTTGTACTGAATTTACCCCTGTAAAGTATCCCTAGTACCACTACATGTATATATGTTAGCGGCAATAAGTGAAATTAGGCATTAAGCTTAAATCCTAGGCAATAAGCTAACGCCTAGGCATTTAGTTATTGCCTGAAATTTTCAGGCATTAAGCTTATTTCCTGAAATTTGATGATGATTATTCATCCTATTGCCGAACATAATTTTAGGCAATAAGTAAACTTCTTGATATAAAGTCGTTTCTTAATAATATTTCTAATATTACATGTATTAATATACATTTATGTGACAGATCTTCAAAAGTATGTTTAGTATGTTATTTTATCAGTTTAACAAAATATCAAAAGATTTAAAATGAAAAAAGCGATTGTATCCAATTAAAAAAAGGGGCGATTCTATAGAATAATTATAATATTTATTTGAAATTTGTACACTTCACTAGTCGAGCTGGTTAGTACTGCACAAAAGTAGGCAACATTAAGATATGATTGTTTGCTCACACCATTTTCCATTTTTTGTATTGGATAAGTAAGTTTTCTTTGTTCACAGTTCCAGAACCTGTGATATCAAAATGAATTCGACACAAATTTCTATTAAGTTTTCATATTTTCAGATTATTATTTGAAGCGTTTGAATACAAATAACATATTTTATTAGTGTTTCTATTTGCGGTCTCTTGTGGACAGTTGTCTCATTGGCAATCATACCACATCTTCTTTTTATTTTATATATTTACGATGAAATTGGGCCCTGTAGTTTGGCATCAGTACAATATTATTTTTTTTCTTTTGCAGTAATAAAATAAAATATTTGAATTACTCAGTATCTATATGAAAGATGTACGATTATATTAACTATTTACAATTCAATTCAAATATAAAACGTAGTTATATATTTTTTTTACTTATTTTTTTGTTTCAAAGAGTTTTGTACAATTATAATATCAAAATTATTTATTACCCTTAAATTTAAAATTTTAGATAAGTATTTTCTAATAATAAATCGCTTTTTAAATTTAAGTTCTTGGTTAAATTTGATACAATATTTCAATTTTTTCATTTGCTATTTTCTTTTACGCCAAAACAAAGGACAGCGGTTAGAACATCCTAGTTAAGATAATCCTCAAAGGTAAAGCTCAGATAGCTTCGATGTGCATGCAGAGACATGTCGTTAGTCGGTCCTTACTTTATCATAATTTCTGTCCTAAGAATATAATTTTACAGGACCAATCACATTACAGTTTAATTTCGATAAACCTAGTTCTCATAATGTTATTATGTAACAAATATATTTTTATTTAAATGAATAAATGTCTTTTATTTACTCGCATTTATACTTTAGGCATTACGCTTAATGCCTGCACATATTTTTAAGGATTTAAGCTTAAATCCTAGGATTTAAGACCAATCTCTAACATCATTTAGGCAATAGACTTACTGCCTAGGCGTTAGCTTATTGCCTAGGATTTAAGCTTAATGCCTAATTTCACTTGTTGCCGGTAACATATACATTGGCAAATGCATATCATAAATATCATGGTTGTTTGCTTGTTGTAACTTTCATATGTTTTACTGAATTCTGTCAATTGCGATCTAACGTCAAGTTATATCTGTTATATGGTAAATGTATTAGAATAAAAAAAGATACACACCTGGTTGAACGTTTATTATTTCTTGTTTCCATTCTTCCAAATATTCTAAAAAACAAATTATGGAATTACACGCTTGTTATAGGATTGAATATTACACAATTTATTCAGAAACTGATATTTGATTGGTATTTTTAAACTAATGGTTTTCCACAATGAAACTGTAACTGTTATCATTATTCGGTTAATTTTAGTCCTTGGTTGTATCCGAAATCATACATTTTCATAAAAATAGAAAAAAATTACATTATTCATAATGAAGAAAGAATTATAGAATAACATGAGTTAATTATCAGTGTTGTTCGGTTACGAGTTGAAGATTTTTCGATATTTAAATTCTTTAATTAGTTATTCTTTATATTACATTGGCAAATGGCCTTTTTTAAAGAAATTAATGTAAAACATGTAAGGAACTATATCTTTTTATCGACGCATTCACAATTTGTTTTGTTCCGCCGTTATCAACGTCTTGACAACGCCTATTGTTGTATGACGTCAGAGAGTGAAATAACCACGTTTATTTCACATGTGAAATTATCGGTGTTTTTTTAACTGGGAAATCAATGTAATTCATTGCCACCAATGTAATAAATGTGGATATTATGTATACTTAGGGAAATAAGAGATGTGTCGGGTAATTATTTTTACATTTTTTTTTTTTAAAGAGATCAATCTGAGGCTTGCAAATTTTTACGCAAAATAAGTTACTTGTATGAACAAAAACCATAAACGGTAATTGCAATCGACACAGATGGAAAATTAAATCCATATCAAAGTTTTGAAATAAAAATAAAATGCTTTGTCTATATGCTTTTAGTGTTTCGTTTTTACATAATTATGACGTTGCTCTGTACTTATACATCCCGTTATTGTGTTATTATTATATGATAACTTAAGCTTTTGTATTCTTTCATTTTTTGATGATATGCTTTGTCGATATGCCTTTTTGTGTTTCTATTTTACATATGACGTGTCTATGTACTTACATGTATAAATCCCGTCATTGTGTTATTGTTCTATGATAATGTTTCTATTGTTATATTTTATTTTTGCTAATATGGTTTGTCTATATGCCTTTTTGTGTTTCTTTGATACACATGACGGGATCTGTACATCCCATTCGTATGCCAATATGTGTTTACATATTGTTGGTTGTTATAGTGTGATCAAGATTATAACAAAAAATTGGCTGCTGTACCCTTATTTTGATAGTTTAACCTATTATGTATCTTCATTTCGTTCACAAAACGTTGTCAATATAAAGGAATGTAATACGACTTTCATACAAGTAAAGGTTATTATAAGTTACATTTAAAACCAGGTTTAATCCAACGTTTTCTATTTAAAGTCATTTGAAACGAGTGACTGGTGAAATTAATGTTAATCCAATTCTTGAACAAATGCATGTATATATTATAAAAGTTTAATGTGCACGATTTTATCATTTTTTACGCTTCTATATTGTAAAATCTTTAAAAAATATCTATATCTGTAATTGAAAATATGTTAGCTAATTTATTGTCGAGTTTTGAAGCTTATCGATTTTCACCTAAGTAAACAATCAACAAAGGAGCATGAAATTGAGCTCGTGTATAACATGTGCAATATGATAATACTTTATTTCAATGTCAGATCCATACATATTGCGCTCAACGTAATTTTACAAGAAAGGTCACGTTGATTTTACTGCATTCGGAAAACATATCGGCGATTTGTTTGTTTTGTGCACGCATCGTTGTCAATAGAATGGAATTTGGTGCGACTATCATGCAAGTGAGAGGTTTAGCTAGATTTAAAACCAGTTCAATCCACCATTTCCTACAAAAGAATATGCCTGTACCAAGTCAGGAATATGACGGTTGTTATCCATTCGTTTGATGTGTTTTATCTTTTGATTTTACCATTTGAGTAGGGACTTTCCATTTTGAATTTTCCATTTTTCCTCGGAGTTCAGTATTTTTGTTTTTCTACTTATTACTGATGAATTGTTAAACACTGTTAACTTATTTCGTAGTTTTTATGCTCTTTTATTTATCTGATTTGGGTAATTTTCCTATGATACATCAAAAACAAAATCTACCGATATCTGCATTGTATCTATTGCATTTTTATTCTTTTAAATGAGAAGACCTCATTTTGTGTGTCGCTTCTCTTCCATCAAAAATAAATTAAGCATCATGCTTTTGTGACCTCAAGGTACTATGCAAAGTCACATCTGTCACCTTTGCTTATGATTCTAAGTGTGGGTTATTTTGGAGGAAACGAACAAAAAGGAGTCCAGATATTGTTTTCGACATCGGACGGACTTTTAATTCATAGACAAGATTTCCATTTCGAACTTTTTGAAATTACACGTACTTTTCATAGTAATTGGGGATAGTAGAATTATTTTCGCGTGTTTCTGTATTCTCTGAACATACATATACTATAAATAAAGTTTATTTGTTATTTACTACCAATTTCAAGTTTACTATCACCGACGGTCACTTATATATTGCATAGATAGTCTGTATATAATTTACAAGTGACCGCCGATTGTAAAAAAGTTAATCACAAAAATGCTGAACTGAGGTGAAAATCAAATCGGAAAGTGCATATCCAAATGACAAAACACATCAAAAACGAATGCAATTTCTATGTAACAATTTTTTTCATTGGCTAAAAGTTGCCTACAAATCCACCATTGACCTGTCGTAACTAAGGGTGGACCGGGCATTTTGAATTCATGAATCAACAAATGTTCGATTACTACAATATTATCGAAAATAAAACAAACCAACCTAAAAAAAATATTATTTTATCCAAATTTGACAAAATAGCCTTTATGACGTCATGTTTATTGCGACAAAATCATTCATGAAATTTCGTGGAATTTTATTTTAGTTTAACTTATTTGTACTGTAGTTGAAGAGTTGCCACCGTCAATTTTTATTTGCCGGTCGGAAATGTCCGTTTTACAGTCTCCGCTACGCGTCGCCAGTAAAACTCCATTTGCGACCGTCAAATCGCCAATTTTACAATCACTGGGTCGATGCCACTGGTGGTGGAGATTTTTTTCACCGAGGTATCACCAGCCCAGTAGTCAGCACTTCTGTGTTGCCATAAGTTATCATTGAAATGTTCATAATTATAAATAAACTGCTTACAACATTTTGAATTTTTTTAAATTTTTAGGCTTTTCTACCTCAGGAATAGATTATCTTAGCTGTATTTGGCAAAATTTTTAGGAACTTTTGGTGCTCAGTGCTCTTCAACTTCGTACTTTATTTGGACTTTTTATAATTTTTGTATTCGATCGTCACTGATGAGTCATTGTAGACGAAACGCGCGTCTGGCGTACATACGAAATTTCAATCCTGGTATGTATGATGAGTGTATATGCAACTCTTCAACTACATTATTGCTACTCCTTAAGTATGTATAGTATAAGTATGTGCAAAGTATACAGAAAAACGCGATAATAATTGTAATTAAAGAAAACAAATATAATGAATTTTAAAAAAAATGGGACGCTAAATTTATCCTACAGCAGTTAAAATACTTTCAACCACGCTCTAAATTCACGCGACTTTGTGGTTGTGTTAAACGTTCTAGTTGATATTAAAAAATGAAAACAAAAACAAATGTTGTAAAAACAATTTGTTTACCCACATACTTATTGCACATTGACCTGTGATTACTTACCAGATATTGTGGTGACAGTCAACACGATACCAACAATGCCATATAGCAACATGCTTACAATCGCTATCCCAAAGGATGAATGAAGTTCATGGTGCTCGAAACTGTTATTACTTTTGAAATTAAGACCATACACAAAAACAGCAACCATTATACACACAGCTGAAATTAGAAATATGTTCATTGAATGTTAGCTCTTGTTGCGCTATAAAAACAGTAAATATATTTCAGAGACTTCGCTTCTCAGTTTCAAAATAGTTAACTTTCAAAACACCAGTTTATATTGATAGGGGATTAACAAAGGAATCAAAAGAGCAAAAAAAAAAATATGGGTCAATGTGCGTTTTTTCGAGATATTAGCCATTGAAATTTTGACGGGAAAATATTCTCTCGACTTTTCAAAGCTTTAGCATTGACAAGTTTAAGTTCTCAAAAACTATTAAAAATAATTAAAATTTTATAAGACTTCTACAGATAGCTTATACTTATATATGTAAACGATTTGTAAAAAGAAAAATGGGGGTCAATGGGCAATTTTGTTTAGGCCTTCAAGTGGATAAAACAGAAGGATTTTGAAAATCTGAAAATCTGAATTATTATAACTATTATAAGATGGTCCGAAAACACAGTTATTTGTAGTACATTTCCTTAAGACAATAATTGTAAATTAAAGAAATCCCTCCTACGCTTTTTAAATAATATTTTACAGTGTGTAGTACTCCATTTTTAACAAATTATATCAAAATTATAGAAAATTCACCAGCTCTATCTCAAAATAAGAACAACTTTATATTTAAGGGGTCTTGCGATCTTTTGACAGCTTACGAAATGCAAAAATTTTAACCTTTTTCAGCTGGACCAAATCACTATTTGCACTTTAAAATCCATGACCCAACTTGTTTACAGTTTAATATTATCTCCGTTCCTGCTTTTTGTGGTATAAAACAATGACGAAAAAATTTGGAAGGGGTACACACTGTTTTAACAAAATTGGGAAGTTATAAACTGTCCACACTAGGGACTATATTTAATCGTAACGTGAGAGCCACTAAAAAGAATAAATATATTAAACTGTCCAAAATGAACAATGACATGTAATAATCTGATATTCTTAATCTGCTGGAAGTGAGGCACTTTTTATTTGAGATAATATTAAACAACAAAAACAGAAGATTTAGCTAGCATCAACACTATTTTTTTAAATAAAGAACGTTAGGTATCTGAGAAATCATCATTTTTTAAACAGCCGTCCCAAGTCAGGAGCCTTAGGCCTTTGTTAGTCTTGTATGATTTTTAATTTTAGTTTCTTGTGTATAATTCGGAGTTTAGTATGATGTCCATTATCATTGAACTAGTATACATTTTTGTTTAGGGGCCAGCTGAAGGACACTCCCGGGTGCAGGAGTTTCTCGCTACAATTGAAGACCCATTGACGGCTCTCGGCTGTTGTCTGCTCTATGTTGTTGTCTCTTTGACACATTCCCTATTTCCATTCTCAACTTTATAGTATAACATAAACAGGGTAAACCTATTACTTATGAAATCAATCAGTTGATGAGGGTATCCTCAATTCAATTCAGCATATATAAGTGCAAAATGATATGTAGGGTATCCTAAAAATCAAGTAAGAATGTCATTTTAGTATTATCCTGAATTTCTATGTAGCAACATTTCAGATTCGCCTGAATATAGAGTAAATATCTCCAAGATGAAGAAATTTGAAGTTCAAGGTAAATATCTCCATGGAAGATATTCAAGTGCTTCCGTATTCAATCATTTTGTGCAATTTCAAGAAATGTTGCTTAAAAGAAAGTTTTTGCACTCATGTATCAAAATGATGACGTGAAGTCATCCATTCACAAGGTTATGAAAGGTACGGTCTTACAAAATATATGTGTCAGTTTCATGATCTAAATCCACGCCTGTCCCATAATAAATCTGCTTTGCGAAACAAGATTGTAGTATACGTTATTATAATAAACTAGTTGCATACTTTCAGTCCGTCTTTCTGTACTAAGGTTGTCCAAAACGTCAGTCGTGAGTATTGATTTATTGCAAATAAGGATATCGGATGACGAAATATACACTTCTAAAATAGAACCGATGCTTGGGATCAAAAGTAGAACAAGAACATGAAAACTCTTGTCTCTCGTTTTTTCTACCATATAAATATTCGCACAAAGTGTATGCCTTATTTATTATTTCAATGATAAAATAAAATCACAAGAACTCCATCTCTCAACAACTGAACCAATCTGGTATGAACGAATCATTGATTTTTAATAAAAATAAATAAAATAAAAAAAGAAATAAATTGGGTTGAGGATTAGAACATTTATTTCTGGTAATTCTCAAATTAGCATTGTTTGACAGATGAGCGATTCAGGGCTGCCTGGTATAGTTACAACCATTTCAGTTAAGATATCCAATAGTAAAACTAATTCATCGTAGGACACTTAGAAAAATCCGTCCGTTCAGAACAAATCTGAACTTAAGTAATTTTATGCATACGCCCTGGATTCTTGAATTTTATATACCTATATGAAGTTATTTTTTTTTCAGAACGACAGGTCATTCTTTTTCAGAATCAACCTGGACGATACCATGTTTCAATGATATATGCTCCAAGGTATAAAATAATGACCTGTGTGAGGTCATTAATGTCCTTGATAAACATGCAATCTATGATTTACTTCAAAACTTAATTCGTTAAATAGTTTTTTGTTGCCGATTTGGAAATTTATTTTTTTAAAGTTCAATCGATGATAGGTGTAAAAGAAACCGTCATTGTAGTCCCGCATTTTAATTTTAGAAACAAATAAGTGGAGTTTTGTTAATTTATCGCTACAATAAAGAAACATTATCATATTTGTCAGATGAATTTTAATGTAGACTTAACAAATTCGTGTGTAAGATTTTGAAAATCTTATTGGGTCAAACTGAATAGGTTGATTGATTTTTGGTTGCTTGCTAAACGTCCAGTGGCAAATATTTCATGCATGTTTAGAACGATACACACTGAATAGGAAATCATACTGTGACCTACATGTATTTATATTCGTCTTCGTGTCAGTTCTTAACTTTTTAAAATTTATGTATACCTTTTACTCTATCAAATGATCAACTAATAAGATAATCTTATACTCTATTGAATAACATTAACGCAACTCACGAAAAGGTCGGGTGCGGAGGGTTATATAATTATATCCTGATTATCTTTTAATAAAATTTATTGCTATTCAGAAGACAATCTTTCTGAATTTTTCATTCGATTCAAGTAAAATTGTAAAAAAAAAATTAACCGCTTTTCCGCGATAGAAATAACATAACAAATAGAGAAACAAACATACCCCTCCCCCTTTTCCATAAGTTAAGTTGTAAAATAAATTACTTACAACGTGTCTTGTATTTGTCATACACCGTTATCGGATGGTAACAATACACTTGTGTCTTACTTCAAGCAGTTACAGTTATATTTTTATTGTGTATGGATAATAATTTTTAAAAGGTTTATATCTAAATTATTTAGTGAGTTTTATTTCATATTCTAAATGAGCCGCAGGGTGTATTAAAACCTGAACGAATAAGAAAGGAATATCCCACTTTAGTATTGTCGGTAAAATAGGATGCTAAATTTTACAAATCTTTATAAAATTAATATTTTCTGACGATATATAAGTCAGATAATGCATATTTTAAGGTTTTTCTTGTCGTAGAACACACCTCGGGGTATCAGGATTGTTCAAAGAAAGACCTGCCTCCGGTCGGTCTTTTATTTGATCAATCCTGACACCCCTCGGTGTGTTCTGCGACAAGAAAAACCTTAAAATATGCATTATCTATAACTGAACCACTAATGTACCGGGAAATTTGTGTTTAATTATAGCCAATTGTGTAAAGATGTTAATATCAGTGAAAATACACCTACTTCATGTAATTGCAGTAATTCCGAATACATTTCCCATGTTATAACAGGAGATCTTAACATCGTTCAAGACCGACCGAGAGTTAAAATCATTCCTCAGTAAAGGGCCTAAATACCGTCCCCCGTCAATTATTAATGCAGGTGGCAGTTAGGTCCGCTGCTGTATGCCCTGAGGTAATCGGTGCCCTGAGGTAATCGTGGTAATGCGTCATTGAATAAATACGCACGAAAATATAGTTCTTATTTAGATAGATCTTAATACCAAATTTTAATGTGACCAAATACCAAAGATGTCAACAAACTTCCCAAATGATTTTATTATTTGCATTCACCGATCATTCATTTCGTATGTACGTGTAGATTGGGGATGGCTGGTAAAATTATAAACTTTTTTTTTATAAAAGTTCAATTAATGATCTGAAGTATTTATTCATGACAGGGTTACCTGAGGTAACCCCAATAATAACAACAAATACAACCATTTAACTCAAGTCAACTGAGGTAACTTTATATATACATCGCATAAACTATACAAATCTATGAAGTCCTACATTTTAAATTAAGAAATTGTGTAATTAAAATATAAATGTATACACTAGCAAAGTATGTACTAAGAATTCTTTCATAACAGGGTAACCTGCGGTAACCCAAACAATAACAGCAAATACAACCTATTTAACTCAAGTTAATTTAGATCACCTTTACATATACACCACATAAACAATATAGTTTCATTGAATTCCTACATTACAAAAGAAGAAAGTGGTTTATTACAGCATAAATGCATATACTAGCAAAGTATCTTCTAAGTATTTTGTTATAACAGGGTTACCTCAGGTAACCCATAAAATAGCAACATCCATTCGTATCAAGTTAACTAAAGTCGCTTTTCCGATATATCACATAAACAATACACATATATGAGGCCTACATGAAAATAAAGAAATTGTTTGATTACAACATAGATGTTTTCACTAGCAAACCATTTAATAAGCATTCTTTAAAACATGGGTACCTGAGGTAACCCCAGACATAATTACAAATATAACCCACTTAACTTAACTGAAGTAAACTGAGATCACCTTCACACATCACATAAACAATACAACTTCCATGAAGTCCTACAATTAAAATAAAGAAGTTTGTTTATTACAATAAATGATAACACTAACAAAGTATCTACGAAGTATGCATTCCTGACAGGGTTACCTGAGGTAACCCCAATAATTACAATAAATACAACCCATTCAACACAAGTTAACTCAGGTAACATTTATATATACCTCACATACACAATACAAATCTATGAAGTCCTACATTTTAGATTAAGAAATTGTGTCATTACAGCATCAATGCATATACCAGCAAATTATCTACGAAGTGTTCTTTCATAACAGAGATACCTCATGTTATTCCAAAAATATCAACAAATATAATCCATTCAAATTAAGTTAACTAAAGTCGCCTTTCCTGAATATCATATAAACAATACTCATCTATGAAGTCCAAAGTTAAAGTAAATGGTTTATCACAACTTAAATGTATACTCTGGAAAACTATCTACGACGTATTCTTACATGACACGGTTAACTCAGATAACCATAACAATAACAACAAAGATAACCCATCTAACTCAAGTTCACCCAGGTTACCTTTAAATATATATACATCACATAAACAATACAAATCTATGAAGTCCTACATTTCAAATTAAAAAAATTGTGGAATTACAATATAAATGTATACACTTGCAAAGTATCTACTAAGGATTCTTTCATAGCAGGGTTAACTGAGGTAACCAAAACAATAACAGCAAATACAACCTATTTAACTCAAGTTAATTCAGATCACCTTTACATATACATCATATACACAGTATAACTTCAATGAATTCCTACATTAGAAATAGAGAAGTTGGTTTATTACACCATAAATGCATATACTAGCAAAGTATCTACTAAATATTCTGTCATGACAATAGCAACAAGTATTATCCATTCATATTAACTTAACTTAAGTCGCCTATCAGATATATCACATAAACAATACACATCTATGAAGTCCTACATTTAAAGTAAAGAAATTGTCCGATCACAACATAAATGTTAACACTAGAAAACTATCTAAAAAGCATTCTTCATAAAATGGATACCTGAGTCAACCCCAGACATAATTACAAATATAGCCCACTTAACTGAAGTTAACTGAGTTCACCTTTATATGTGCATCACATAAACAATACAACTTTCATGAAGTCCTACATTTGAAATAAAGAAGTTTGTTTATTACAATTAATGTAAACACAAGCAAAGTATCTACGAGAAATTTATTCATTACAGGGTTACCTCAGGTAACCCAATAATAACAACAAATACAACATATTTAACCTAAGTTAACTCAGGTATCACCTTTAAATATATATGCATCACATAAACAATACAAATCTATGAAGTCCTACATTTCAAATTAAAAATATATGGAATAACAATATGAATGTATACACTAGCAAAGTATCTATTAATATTTTTTTCATAACAGGGTTACCTGAGGTAACCAAAACAATAACAGCAAATACAACCTATTTAACTCAAGTTAATTCAGATCACCTTTACATATACATCACATAAACAATATAACTTCAATGAATTCCTACATTAAAAATGAAGAAAATGGTTTATTACACCATAAATGCATATACTAGCAAAGTATCCACTAAATATTCTGTCATGCACGGTTACCTCAGGTAACTCATAAAATAGCAACAAGTATTATCCATTCATATCAAGTTAACTTAAGTCGCCTTTCCGATATATCACATAAACAATACACATCCATGAAGTCCTTCATTTAAAATAAAGAAATTGTTTGATTACAAAATAAATGTTTACACTATCAAACTATCTAAAAAGCATTCTTCATAAAATGGGTACCTGAGACAACCCCAGACATAATTACAAATATAGCACACTTAACTGAAGTTAACTGAATTCACCTTTACATGTGCAACACATAAACAATACAACTTTCATGAAGTCCTACATTTGAAATAAAGAAGTTTGTTTATTACAATTAATGTAATCACTAGCAAAGTATCTACGAAGAATTTATCCATTACAGGGTTACCTCAGGTAACACAGTAATAACAACAAATACAACATATTTAACCCAAGTTAACTCAGGAATCACCTTTAAATATATATACATCACATAAACAATACAAATCTATGAAGTCCTACATTTCAAATTAAAAATATATGGAATAACAATATAAATGTATACACTAGCAAAGTATCTATTAATATTTTTTTCATAGCAGGGTTACCTGAGGTAACCAAAACAATAACAGCAAATACAACCTATTTAACTCAAGTTAATTCAGATTACCTTTACATATACATCACATAAACAATATAACTTTAATGAATTCCTACATTAAAAATGAAGACAATGGTTTATTACACCATAAATGCATATACTAGCAAAGTATCCACTAAATATTCTGTCATGCACGGGTACCTCAGGTAACTCATAAAATAGCAACAAGTATTATCCATTCATATCAAGTTAACTTAAGTCGCCTTTTAAGTTAACTTGAATGAATTTTTGTGTTTTTACTTTTCGATATATCACATAAACAATACACATCTATAAAGTTCTACATTTAAAAAAAAGAAATTGTTTGATTACAAAATAAATGTTTACACTAGCAAACTATCTAAAAAGCATTCTTCATAACATGGTTACCTGAGGTAACCCCAGACATAATTACAAATATAACCCACTTAACTGAAGATAACTGAGGTCACCTTTACATGTGCATCACATTAACAATACAACTTTCATGAAGTCTTACATTTAAATTAAAGAAGTTTGTTTATTACAATTAATGTAAACACTAGCAAAGTATCTACGAAGAATTCATTCATTACAGGGTTACCTCAGGTAACCATAACAATAACAACAAAGATAACCCATCTGACTCAAGTTAACTGAGGTCACCTTTAAATATATATACATCACATAAACAATACAAATCTATGAAGTCCTACATTTCAAATTAAAAAATTATGGAATTACAATATAAATGTATACACTAGCAAAGTATCTATTAAGAATTCTTTCATAGCAGGGTTACCTGAGGTAACCAATACAATAACAACAAATACAACTTATTTAACTCAAGTTAATTCAGATCACCTTTACATATACATCACATGAACAATATAACTTCAATTAATTCCTGCATTTAAAATGAAGAAGTTGGTTTATTACACCATAAATGCATATACTAGCAAAGTATCTACTAAATATTCTGTCATAACAAGGTTACCTCAGGTAATCCATAAAATAGCAACAAGTATTATCCATTCATATCAAGTTAACTTACAGTACAGCCTGTGACATCCTCTTAATTATGTCCACCCTCTTGCATGGTCAACATCCAATGGTGGCCATTTATTGGGGTATTCAATCTTGAGATGTTGGCCATTTATTGGGGTCATAAAACAAAGGTTGATGTTAAATTTATCTAATTATGTTACCTGTTGAAATCCATCAAGGTTAAAGTTTTCAGCTTGTATGTTTCATTAAAATTTACCTGTACAGGTTACTCAGGTTTCTTTTTAAAAATGACATTTCACCTTTTTTTGAAAATGTAGAATAAAATATTGTTTTATTCTTTGTTAATTTATATTATTTATTGATTTATCTATCTTTAAATTTATTCAAATTTATTTCTTTTTATTTTTTATATGTTTTTATATTCATTTTTGTATGTTTTTTGTTTCTTGTTATTTTAATTTCATCTTGGTAAGAATTTTGAATAGCAAAAAAACAAAACAAAAAGTCAAAGATAAAGTTATTGACTAGCATTTGAAAGACAACAGATTTTAAATAATTATATTTTAAGTAAAAAAATAATAAATGTACATGATGTTCTTTATTCAATTGTTTGTTTGCATTATTTAATGAATTATTATTTAAAATAATGACTAATAATCAAGCAAATGATATTTTTAAAGAAACCATGAGGCAAGTAATTTTTAAAAAGCCGGTTTCTTAACAAAATAGACGGATCAGTATCAATCCTTTTACAATTAATTTTGATAACATCTATAATCATTTAGGAGAACTACAAATATCACTATACAGTTTAGGGAAAAAAACATTTTTGTCTATCTTTATTTTATTTAAATCTGAAAACAGGAGTTGTGCATGAACAATTATTGCATTGTTGAAGAGACTTATTTTCCAAATGTCAACTTAGTTATCATCAAATTTTGATAAAAACTCATAAAAAATGCTAACCATAACAATAACAACAAAGATAACCTTTTTATTTCAAGTTAACTCAGGCACCTTTAAATATATATGCATCAAATAAACAATACAAATCTATGAAGTCCTACATTTCTAAATTAAGCAATTGTGTAACTAAAATACAAATGTATACACTAGCAAAGTATCTACTAAGAATACCTGAGGTAACCCAAACAATAACAGCAATTACAACCTATTTAACTCAAGTTAATTCAGATCACCTTTTACATATACATCACATAAACAATATAACTTCAATGAATTCCTACATTGAAAATGAAGAGGTTGGTTTATTTCAGCATAAATACATATACTAGCAAAGTATCTACTAAGTATTCTGTCATGACAGGGTTACCTTAGGTAACCCATAAAATAGCTACAAGTATATTCCATTTAAATCGAGTTAAGACAGATCGCATGTTCTAAATATCGCATAAGCAATTTACATCTGTGAAGTCCTACATGTAAAATAAAGAAATTGTTTGATTATAACATGAATGTTTACACTAGCAAACTATCTAAAAAGCATTCTTTCATAACAGGGGTACCTGAGGTAATCCCAAATATAATTACAAATACAACCCACTTAACTGAAGTTATTTGATATCACCTTTACATATATATCCCATAAACAATATAACTTCAATGAAGTCCTACATTCAAAATGAATAAGTTGGTTTATTACAATTAATGTAAAGACTAGCAAATTATCTACGAAGTATTCATTCATGACAGGGTTACCTCAGGTAACCCCAATTATAACACCAAATACAACACATTTAACTCAAGTGAACTCAGGTAACATTTACATATAATCGCATAAACAATACAAATCAATGAAGTCCTACATTTTAAATTGTGTAATTACAGCATAAATGCATATACCAGCAAAGTATCTACGAAGTATTCTTTCATAACAGGATAACCTCAGGTAACCCAAAAAATAACAACAAATATAATCGATTCAAATCAAATTAACATAAGGTTGCACTCTTGTTATTGACTGTTCCATAGGCTTACATGCAAAACAGCTGAACTTAGAAAAAAAATTCATGTTCATATCATGTATGTAC
The DNA here is from genome assembly GCF_965363235.1 of Mytilus galloprovincialis. Lineage (NCBI taxonomy): Eukaryota > Metazoa > Mollusca > Bivalvia > Mytilida > Mytilidae > Mytilus > Mytilus galloprovincialis. The sequence goes on from NC_134845.1 coordinate 51,428,916, forward strand.
CAAAGTGAAATTGTGATTTAATTGAAAAAAGGGGGTCTTGCCACGAAAAATAAAAAGTTACGCAATCCTGAAGTCAACTCATTTTTTTCTACTTTCTGTTTGCTATTTTTACTAGACCTCACCACTTCAAGTAAACATGATATCCTTTCACTTTCCTGGATGATATCCCCAAAAGATGCAAGATTTTTTAAAAAGTCTATATTTATGTTTCCATTCACCATAAACCTATAAACAAACAGAAAAAAATGAGTTCAGAAAAAAATTCAGTCTTCTAAATTATCTGTAAATCTCATTCTTGTCTATCTTTATGAATAACCTGACCATGCACAGTTGTACAGTGGTTCACTGAGGTAACCTGACCATGCACAAGAGTACAATGGTGTCCTGAGGTAACCTGACCATGCCCAGTTGTACAGTGGTTCCCTGAGGTAACCTGACCATGCACAGTAGTACAATGGTTCCTGAAGTAATCTGACCAGGCACAGTAGTGCAAATGTTCCCTGAGGTAACCTGACCATGCACAGTAGTAAAATGGTTCCCTGAGGAAACTTGACCATGCACAGTAGTACAATAGTTCCCTGGGGAAACCTGACCATGCACAGTAGTACAATGGTTCCCTGAGGTAACATGACAATGCACAGTATTACAATGGTTCCCTGAGGTAACCTGACCATGCACAGTAGTACAGGGGTTCCCTGAGGTAACATGACCATGTACAGTAGTGCAATGGTTCCCTGAGGTAGCCTGACCATGCACAGTAGTACAATGGTTCCCTGAGATAAACTTACCATGCACAGTAGTACAATGGTTCCCTGAGGTAACCTACCAATGCACAGAAGTACAATGGTTCCTTGCAGTAACCTGACCATGTACAGTAGTACAATGATTCCCTTGGGAAACCTGACAATGCACAGTAGTACAATGGTTCCCTGAGGTAACCTGACCATGAACAGTAGTACAATGGTTCCCTGAGATAAACTGACCATGCACAGTAGTACAATTGTTCCCTGAGGTAACATGATCATGTACAGTTGTACGCTGGTTCCCTGAAGTAATCTGATCATGCACAGTAGTGCAATGGTTCTCTGAAGTAACCTGACCATGCACGGTAGTGCAATGATTCCCTAATTACTTACCAAGCACAGTAGTACAATTGTTCCCTGAAGTAACCTGACCATGCAGAGTAGTACACTTATTCACTGAGGTAACATGACCATGTACAGTAGTACAATGGTTCCCTGAGGAAACCTGACAATGCACAGAAGCACAATGGTTCCCTGAGGTAACCTGACCATGCACAGTAGTACATTGGTTCCCAGAGATAAACTGACCATGCACAGTAGTACAAATGTTCCCTGAGGTAACATGACCATGTACAGTTGTACGATGGTTCCCTGAAGTAACCTGATCATGCACAGTAGTGCAATGGTTCTCTGAAGTAACCTGACCATGCACGGTAGTGAAATGATTCCCTAATTACTTACCAAGCACAGTAGTACAATTGTTCCCTGAAGTAACCTGACCATGCAGAGTAGTACACTTATTCCTTGAGGTTTCCTACCATGCACAGTAGTACAATGGTTCCCTGAAGAAACCTGACCATGCACAGTAGTGCAATGGTGCCCTGAGGTAACCTGACCATGCACAGTAGTACAGGGGTTCCCTGAGGTAACATGACCATGTACAGTAGTGCAATGGTTCCCTGAGGTAGCCTGACCATGCACAGTAGTACAATGGTTCCCTGAGATAAACTTACCATGCACAGTAGTACAATGGTTCCCTGAGGTAACCTACCAATGCACAGAAGTACAATGGTTCCCTGCAGTAACCTGACCATGTACAGTAGTACAATGATTCCCTTGGGAAACCTGACCATGCACAGTAGTACAATGGTCACCTGAGGTAACATGACCATGTACAGTAGTGCAATGGTTCCCTGAGGTAGCCTGACCATGCACAGTAGTACAATGGTTCCCTGAGATAAACTTACCATGCACAGTAGTACAATGGTTCCCTGAGGTAACCTACCAATGCACAGAAGTACAATGGTTCCCTGCAGTAACCTGACCATGTACAGTAGTACAATGATTCCCTTGGGAAACCTGACCATGCACAGTAGTACAATGGTCACCTGAGGTAACATGACAATGCACAGTAGTACAATGGTTCCCTGAGGTAACCTGACCATGAACAGTAGTACAATGGTTCCCTGAGATAAACTGACCATGCACAGTAGTACAATTGTTCCCTGAGGTAACATGATCATGTACAGTTGTACGCTGGTTCCCTGAAGTAATCTGATCATGCACAGTAGTGCAATGGTTCTCTGAAGTAACCTGACCATGCAGAGTAGTACACTTATTCACTGAGGTAACATGACCATGTACAGTAGTACAATGGTTCCCAGAGGAAACCTGACAATGCACAGAAGCACATCGGTTCCCTGAGGTAACCTGACCATGCACAGTAGTACATTGGTTCCCTGAGATAAACTGACCATGCACAGTAGTACAATTGTTCCCTGAGGTAACATGACCATGTACAGTTGTACGATGGTTCCCTGAAGTAACCTACCAATGCACAGAAGTACAATGGTTCCCTGCAGTAACCTGATCATGCACAGTAGTACAGGGGTTCCCTGAGGTAACATGACCATGTACAGTAGTGCAATGGTTCCCTGAGGTAGCTTGACCATGCACAGTAGTACAATGGTTCCCTGAGATAAACTTACCATGCACAGTAGTACAATGGTTCCCTGAGGTAACCTGGCAATGCACAGAAGTACAATGGTTCCCTGCAGTAACCTGACCATGTACAGTAGTACATTGATTCCCTTGGGAAACCTGACCATGCACAGTAGTACAATGGTCACCTGATGTAACATGACAATGCACAGTAGTACAATGGTTCCCTGAGGTAACCTGACCATGAACAGTAGTACTGTGGTTCACTGAGGTAACATGACCATGTACAGTAGTACAATGGTTCCCTGAGGAAACCTGACAATGCACAGAAGCACAATGGTTCCCTGAGGTAACCTGACCATGCACAGTAGTACATTGGTTCCCTGAGATAAACTGACCATGCACAGTAGTACAATTGTTCCCTGAGGTAACATGACCATGTACAGTTGTACAATGGTTCCCTGAAGTAACCTGATCATGCACAGTAGTGCAATGGTTCTCTGAAGTAACCTGACCATGCACGGTAGTGCAATGATTCCCTAACTACTTACCAAGCACAGTAGTACAATTGTTCCCTGAAGTAACCTGACCATGCAGAGTAGTACACTTATTCCCTGAGGTTTCCTACCATGCACAGTAGTACAATGGTTCCCCGAAGAAACCTGACCATGCACAGTAGTGCAATGGTTCCCTGATGTAACCTGACCATGCACAGTAGTACAATGATTCCTTGAGGTAAACTCACAATACACAACAGTACAATGGTTCCATGAGGTAGCCTGACCATGCACAGTAGAACAACGAATCCCTGAGGAGACTTGAACATGCACAATAGTACAATGGTTCCCTGCATTGTAGTACAATGGTTCCCTGAGGTAACCTGGCAATGCACAGAAGTACAATGGTTCCCTGCAGTAACCTGACCATATACAGTAGTACAATGGTTCCCTGAGGAAACCTGACAATGCACAGAAGCACAATGGTTCCTTGAAGTAACCTGACCATGCACAGTAGTACATTGGTTCCCTGAGATAAACTGACCATGCACAGTAGTACAATTGTTCCCTGAGGTAACATGACCATGTACAGTTGTACAATGGTTCCCTGAAGTAACCTGATCATGCACAGTAGTGCAATGGTTCTCTGAAGTAACCTGACCATGCACGATAGTGCAATGATTCCCTAATTACTTACCAAGCACAGTAGTACATTTGTTCCCTGAAGTAACCTGACCATGCAGAGTAGTACACTTATTCCCTGAGGTATCCTACCATGCACAGTAGTACAATGGTTCCCTGAAGAAACCTGACCATGCACATTAGTGCAATGGTTTCCTGAGGTAACCTGACCATGCACAGTAGTACAGGGGTTCTTTGAGGTAAACTCACAATACACAACAGTACAATGGTTCCATGAGGTACCATGACCATGCACAGTAGAACAACGATTCCCTGAGGAGACTTGAACATGCACAATAGTACAATGGTTCCCTGAGGTTACCTGACAATGCCCAGTTGTATAGTAGTTACCTGGTGTAACATGACCATGCACAGTAGTGCAATGGTTCCCTGAGGTAACCTGACCATGCACAGTAGTTCAATGGTTCACTTAAGTAACCTGACCATGCACAGTAGTGCAATGTTTCTCTGAGGTAACCTGACCATGCACAGTAGTGCAATGGTTCACTTAAGTAACCTGACCATGCACAGTAGTGCAATGTTTCCATGAGGTAACCTGACCCTGCACAGTAGTTCAAGGGTTCCCTGAAGTAACCTCAAAATACACAGCAGTACTATGGTTCCCTGAGGTATCATGATCATGCACAGTAGAACAATGATTTCCTCAGGAGACTTGACCATGCACAATAGAACAATGGTTCCCTGCAGATTGGTACAATGGCTCCCTGAGGTTACCTGACCATGTCCAGTTGTACAGTGGTTCCCTGAGGTAACATGACCATGCACAGTAGTGCAATGGTTCCCTGAGGTAACCTGACCATGCACAGTAGTTCAATGGTTCCCTGAGGTAACCTCAAAATACACAGCAGTACAATGGTTCCCTGAGGGACCATGACCATGCACAGTAGAACAATGATTCCCTGAGGAGACTTGACCATGCACAGTAGTACAATGCTTTCCTGAGGTTACCTGACCATGCCCAGTTGTACAGTGGTTCCCTGAGGTAACAAGACCATGCACAGTAGTACAGTGGTTCCTTGTAGTAACCTGACCATGCACTCTAGTACAATGGTTCCCTGAGGTAACCTCACCATGCACAGTAGTAAAATGGTTCCCTGAGGTAACCTGACCATGCACAGTAGTACAATGGTTCCCTGAGATAAACTTACCGTGCATAGTAGTACAATGGTTCCCTCAGGTAACCTGGCAATGCACAGTAGTACAATGCTTTCCTGAGGTTACCTGACCATGCAAAGTTGTACAGTGGTTCCCTGAGTAACCTGACAATGCATAGTATTACAATGATTTCCTGAGGTAACCTGACCATGCACAGTAGTACAAAGGTTCCCTGAGGTAACATGACAATGCACAGTAGTACAATGGTTCCCTGAGGTAACCTGACCATGCACACTAGTTCAATGGTTCCCTGAGGTAACCTCAAAATACACAGGTACAATGGTTCCCTGAGGGACCATGACCATGCACAGTAGAACAATGATTCCCTGAGGAGACTTGACCATGCACAATAGTACAAAGATTCGATGCACAGTAGTACAATGCTTTCCTGAGGTTACCTGACCATGCCCAGTTGTACAGTGGTTCCCTGAGGTAACATGACCATGCACAGTAGTACAGTGGTTGCTTGTAGTAACCTGACCATGCACAGTAGGACAATGGTTCCCTGAGATAACCTGACCATGCACAGTAGTAAAATGGTTCCCTGAGGTAACCTGACCATGCACAGTAGTACAATGGTTCCCTGAGATAAACTTACCATGCACAGTAGTACAATGGTTCCCTCAGGAAACCTGGCAATGCACAGTAGTACAATGCTTTCCTGAGGTTACCTGACCATGCATAGTTGTACAGTGGTTCCCTGAGTAACCTGACAATGCATAGTATTACAATGGTTTCCTGAGGGAACCTGGCCATGCACAGTAGTACAAAGGTTCCCTGAGGTAACATGACAATGCACAGTAGTACAATGGTTCCCTGAGGTAACCTGACAATACACAGTAGTACATAGTTCCCTGAGGTAACCTGACCATGCACAGTTGTACAGTGGTTTCCAGAGTAACCTGACCATGCACAGTAGTGCAATGGTTCCCTCGGTAACATGACCATGCACAGTAGTACAATCGATCCCTGAGGTAACCAGACCATGCACAGTAGAACAATGGTTCCTTGAAGTAACCCGCCCATGCACAGTAGTACCATGGTTCCCTGAGGTAACCTTACCATGCACAGTAGTACAATGGTTCCCTGAGGTAACCTGGTCATGTATAGTAATTTACATATGACCTGAGGTAACCTTGTCATGTACAGTAATTTACAGATGACATGATGTAACCTGGTCATGTACAGTAATTTACAGATGACCTGAGGTAGCCTGTCCGCGAAAAAAAAGAACATAGATGTAATCTGAACTAAGCTGACGAAGGGAGTTATGAACATTCAATTGTGGTAACCTGAGGTTTGTAGAAAATTAGCGTTTTGCAAAGTTTATCTGTGGTAACATGCAGCTGGTACAATGACCATGAAGTTGTGACCTTAGGTAACCTCACCATATTCTAACATACAGAGGTATTCTGAGGTTACATATTTATATACAGTAGTTAAGAAATGACATTAGTTAACATGTGCACTTGGCCATGTATAGAAATGCAGAAGTGCCCTGAGGAAAACTAAAAAAATAGTGTTTTGTAAAGTTTATACAAACTGTGGTAATACGAGTATGTGCAGTAATACAGAGTAACCTCACCATGTACAGCAATACAGAGGTAATATTAGGTAACCTCACAATGTTCCATCATACAGAGGTGAACTGAGGTAACCTCACCATGTGAGCAATCATAGATATGATCTGGGATACAGGAAATACACAGTAATTTAAAGATGACCTAAGGTTATCTGACCATGTACAAAAGTACACTGGAGATGTGAGGTTTTTCCTTGAAAATATCCAACATCTCTCAAATAAGATTAATTAAGACAATTAACATTTAAAAAAAGCAGTTATATACTATATAACCTGTGCTTGTAACTACGTTACTTTCAAAGTAATGTCAAATGAAAAAAAAATAGATTACTGTTCGTACTGCAATGTTTCTCTTTTTTAATACTGGTGAATAAAATCCTTACAGTGTGTACTGGCTGGTCATCATCGCGAATGATACGATTTTGATACTAATACACAGCTAATGAATATTATGCATGAATATAGATAAGATCAGCACGTGTAGCCATAGACTGAGAGTTGTAGATTTGTAGTGTAAATATATAGATGCCGTTTATAGAATACAAGTTAGGTCAGAAACATAGTTATTAAAATTGAAAAAGGAAATGGTGAATATGTCAAAGCGACAACCACCCGACCATAGAGCAGACAACAGCCGAAGGCAACCAATGGGTCTCCAATGTAGCGAGAATTCCCGCAGCTGTAGGTGTCCTTCAGCTGGCCCCTAAAAATATGCATAATAGTTCAGTGATAATGGACGTCATACTAAACTCCGAATTATACACAAGAAACTTAAATTTAAAATCATACAAGCCTAACAAAGGCCAGAGGCTCCTGAGTTGGGACATGCGCAAAATTGCGGCGGGGTTAAACATGTTTATGAGATCTCAACCCTCCTCCTATACATCTAGCCAGTGTAGAAAAGTATAAGCATAACTATACGCACATTATAATTCAGTTCAAGAGAAGTCGGAGTCCGATGTCAAAAGATGTAACAAAAAAAAAAAAATGACAATAGTACATAAATAACAACAGACTACTAGCAGTTAACTGACATGCCAGCTCCAGACCTCAATTAAACTGATTGAAAGAGTATGTGTTCATCATATGAATATCGGGCACAATCCCTCCCGTTAGGGGTTTAGTATCATCACCCACATAAAATATATGAGAAGAACATAACCCGTGTCATGCCAACAACTGTTTTTAAGAAATAGATGTGTTTAGTTCCGATTCAAAGACTCTATCAGTGAATCAATATTAAAGCCAAAATATGCAATCTTTAATGACCTGACAACAGTATCGTAACTATATCCCTTTTTAATAAGTCTATTTAAAGGTTTTGTTAGTTTCTGAGGAGAATACTGACATTTTTGTTCTTTATAAAGAATATTTCCATAAAAAATTGGATGTGAAATACCTGAACGCATAAGATGTCTGCATGTTGAGTTATATTTACGAATTATTTCCTTATACCGATGATAAAATTTAGTAAATGTTTTGACCAGTTTGTGATATCGAAAACCCTGGTGTAATAATTTTTCAGTAATACATATATTTCTCTCGCTAAAATCTAATACGTTGTTACATACACGAGAGAACCGTACAAGTTGAGATATATAAACACCATAAGATGATGACAAAGGAACGTCACCATCTACAAATGGATAATTAACAATAGGAAATGAAAAATTAGCTCTCTTATCATAAATTTTTGTATTAAGCTTCCCGTTTATGATATAGATATCACGATCGAGGAAAGGGCAGTGATCATTGTTATCATTAGCTTTATTTAAAGTAAGTTCTACAGGATAAATTTCTTTAGTATACATACGGAAGTCGTCATTATTGAGAGCCAATATATCATCCAAATATCTTAAAGTATTGTTAAATTTTTGTATCAAATGTTGTTTTGATGGGTCTTTGCTAATTTAAGTCATAAATTGTAACTCATAACAATACAAAAACAGGTCCGCAATAAGTGGTGCACAGTTAGTCCCCATTGGAATTCCAATAACTTGACGATATACGGAATCTCCAAAGCGAACAAAAATGTTATCAAGTAACAATTCAAGCGCATAAATAGTATCAAAGCATGTCCAATTGACATAGTTCTTTGTTTATTGCTACTAAAAAATGATCGCAAAGAGTTTGAACATATGTACTCGCATTCCGACTTTTTAAATGCCCAGTTAATTAGGGATGTGAATTTTTTCTTAATAAGAATATGAGGCAAAGTGGTATATAGGGTAGAAAAATCAAAACTTTGAACAGATTTAAAATCACCAATATATGCATGCAATTTATCAAGTACTTCCAACGAGTTTTTGACACTCCAAAAGTAATTAATTCCACTATTTTCAAAGGACTTATTTGAACAATTTATTATCAGGTTTTTATTGTACCAAGTGTACTAGTAAGTAAAACAGACAATTTAGTAGTTGAACAATGGACAGTGGCGGGTCATGGGGTGTTCTAAGTAGGAACCCTTTTTTTTGGAGATCAATGCATTTGAATGGGAACATATAGTTGGAACCCCCTCCTTGTGTCCTGAATTGGGAACTCCCCCTTTTTAAAAAAAATTAGTTGGATCCGCCACTGCCCCTCATGCAGTCGGACAAGATGGACTGATTTTCAATAACCTATCTATTAAATGTTATCATTTTCTACTTATGTTACTTTAAAAGAATTAACCAAAATCAATATATGCGTAATCTGTCCATATGTTAGTGTCATATATTATTAACTATTTTAAAGCCAATCGAGTAAAATACGGATCTATAAATGTATGCTTTGCTTAAATGATAAAGATTTATGATTATTTACACTTTGATATAATTGATGGAATACTTTTCACATATCGATTGTTTGTACAACTTTTATGAAGAAAAAAAACGTATGTGCCTGCCCCAAGTCAGGAGCCTGTAATTCAGTGGTTGTCGTTTGTTTACTAGTATGTGCTACATATTTGTTTTTGTTCATTTGTTTTATATAATTAAGGCCGTTAGTTTTCTCGTTTGAATTGTTTTTCATTGTTATTTCTGAACCTTTTATAGATGACAATGCGGTATGGACTTTGCTCATTGTTGAAGGCCGTACGGTGACCTACAGTTGTTAATTTCTGTGTCCTTTTGTGGACAGTTGTCCCATTGGGATTTATACCACAGCTTCTTTTTTATATGTATCATTATTGAACGCATACATATCGTTATCTAGGTTCTTCTATTTTAATTGTATATATATATATATAAGTCTGAAAATTACACCAAACAGTGTTAGAGTTAGATTTTCTACTGACAAATTTTTTGTCCGTCCCTCAGCGGGATTCGAACTCACACCTTTGATACACTACAGCACCAATCGCTTAGCCTCGTGTCCAGCGCTCTAGACCACTCGACCACATCCGCTATATAAAAATATAACTTCAATAGTCGTAGTGTTACCTTGTCACGGAAGGTGAATCTAGAGATAGACATGAGACACGTGTTTTGTAAGCGTGTGTAGATGTTGTATTATTATTTTCATACACAATGTATTTATTATTTGTCAGCAATCTAACTCAACAATTTTTATATATCATATGAGATCATGATTAATTTCATTATACAGTCACTAGAAATAAGTATATTATACAAACAAGTCTAAACAAGTGACAAACCATACAATATACATGTCCACTGGATCTAAGAGTGATATAGATACAAGGTTAATGCAAATATTTATATAAGTCTGAAAATTACACCAAACAGTGTTAGAGTTAGATTTTCTACTGACAAATTTTTTGTCCGTCCCTCAGCGGGATTCGAACTCACACCTTTGATACACTACAGCACCAATCGCTTAGCCTCGTGTCCAGCGCTCTAGACCACTCGACCACATCCGCTATATAAAAATATAACTTCAATAGTCGTAGTGTTACCTTGTCACGGAAGGTGAATCTAGAGATAGACATTAGACACGTGTTTTTTAAGCGTGTGTAGATGTTGTATTATTCTTTTCATACACAATGTATTTATAATTTGTCAGCAATCTAACTCAACAATTTTTATATATCATATGAGATCATGATCAATTTCATTATACAGTCACTAGAAATAAGTATATTATACAAACAAGTCTAAACAAGTGACAAACCATACAATATGCATGTCCACTGGATCTAAGAGTGATATAGATACAAGGTTAATGCAAATATTTATATAAGTCTGAAAATTACACCAAACAGTGTTAGAGTTAGATTTTCTACTGACAAATTTTTTGTCCGTCCCTCAGCGGGATTCGAACTCACACCTTTGATACACTACAGCACCAATCGCTTAGCCTCGTGTCCAGCGCTCTAGACCACTCGACCACATCCGCTATATAAAAATATAACTTCAATAGTCGTAGTGTTACCTTGTCACGGAAGGTGAATCTAGAGATAGACATGAGACACGTGTTTTTTAAGCGTGTGTAGATGTTGTATTATTATTTTCATACACAATGTATTTATTATTTGTCAGCAATCTAACTCAACAATTTTTATATATCATGGCGGGTCATGGGGTGTTCTGGGGATAGGAACCCTTTTTTATATATATATATATATATATATATATATATATATATCTACTACCCCTTTCGAATAAACAAAGAATGGTACACAAAGAAGCTTTAAATAAAATACATTTCAAACAAAGATAAGAAAAAACCAACGAAAGTGGTAATTATTTAACAATTTTGCATTAGTGTTAATGCTAACTAATCTTACAGTGCAAGATGCATGCAGTACACTTAAATTCAAATAATGCCGTGACAGTTTATAGCGATATTTTTTGTAACAGCTCAGTGGCGGGTCATGGGGTGTTCTGGGGATAGGAACCCTTTTTTTTTGGAGATCAATGCATTTGAATGGGAACATATAGTTGGAACCCCCTCCTTGTGTCCTGAATTGGGAACTCACCCTTTAAAAAAAAAATTAGTTGGATCCGCCACTGCCCCTCATGCAGTCGGACAAGATGGACTGATTTTCAATAACCTATCTATTAAATGTTATCATTTTCTACTTATGTTACTTTAAAAGAAGTAACCAAAATCAATATATGCGTAATCTGTCCATATGTAAGTGTCATATATTACCAAACACAATGATAGTCAAAGTTTCAACAGGACATTCACGAAACTTAGGCAGCAATCACTTCATTTTCAGGGGGGGGGGGGGGGTGGTGGCTATGTTTTTTTTTTTAAAGTTTGTTTCTTATTGTTTGAGAAACAAATAACTTGTTTTTGACCCTGAGAAAAAAAATTGTTTGTTTCACCCTCAGCTGCCACTATATGTAATGCTAAAATTGAAATGAAAGAAAAAAATGTTTTCGACATGTCTCCAAAAAATATTGTCTTTCGCCGAAGGAAAAAAATCCATAGACCCCCCCCCCCCTCCCCGAAAATCAAATGTTTGCTGCCTTAGGCATGTGTGGATAACTTTTATTCTTTAATAGTTAGTTAAAATAATTGTATACATTTATTTACATAAATCTCTATGAAACCAGTTTTTGACAACTATCATTATAAAAGTTTAAATCGCCATTCAAAAAGTGTTTTCTTTTTAATTATTTTAAGTCATTTACGTTTCACTAAATAAATGTCTGTTCACGGTGCAATGATCACAAATTAACCAAATATTTGGATTTTTTCGTGAATTATTTGGCGTAACTTATTGTAAAAAATTGTATGTGTTCCTGTTTTCTCCTATTTTTCGCACATATACTGTCAGTCGAAATAGAAAGTACAATGATGTATTTTTAGTTTATTCTATTTTTAGATCATGTTATTACTACGCATATGGGCACTATTGCAACGATTACCTGAGGGCACCGATTACCTCAGGGCATACAGCAGCGGACCTAACTGCCATCTGCATTATTAATTGGCATGAGTGTCGTAATATCATCCACGACTCACTCAGTACTTACTGTTTGAAATGGATAAAACGGGAAAAAGCTGACAAAAAATCTTTGGACTCTTTTGCTTAATTCAGTAATGAACATAGTTGATATACGTATTCAACATTTTAAAGAACATTTTACTCTTAACAATAACCACAATAAACCTATTTCGTGTATCAAACATAAACTAAAAGAACTAGCCAAGAAATTTGTTTTTGTCCCGGCCGGTAAAGCTGCTAATAATATTATAATTGTTTGACGTAAATTTTACATTGTGGTTCTACAAAAAGAAATCACCAATTCACCAACATTCCAACTGACTCCATTTTCAGAATACGACATCTGTAACAAACATAAACTTTTAGCTACCGCTTTACAAGCAGAACAACCAAGAACAATGAAAGTCCGAACTATGTATTGGCTTCCGAAACTACACAAAACACCTTACAAATATAGATTTAGTTCGTCTTCAAGCCATTGTTCCACTACTAAATTATCTATTCTTCTTACCAGTACACTTGGTACAATCAAAAACCTGATAATAAATTGTTCAAAAAAGGCCTTCGAAAATAGTGGAATAAATTATGAGTGTCAAAAACTCGTTGGAAGTACTTGATAAATTGTATGCTTATATTGGTGATTTTGAATCTGTTCAAAGTTTTGAATTTTCTACCCTATATACCACATTGCCTCACATTCTCATTAAGGAAAAATTCACACACCTAATTAAATGGGCATTTAAAAAGTCAGAATGTGAATATATATGTTCAAACCCTTTATGTCATTTTTAAGTAGCATACTATATCTGCCCTTGAATTTTTACTAGATAACATTTTTGTTCGCTTTGGAGATTCCGTATATCGCCAGGTTATCGGAATTCCAATGGGGACTAACTGTGCACCACTTATTGCGGACCTGTTTATGTATTGCTATGAGTTACAATTTATGACAAAAATCAGCAAAGACCCATCGAAACAACATCTGATACACAAATTTAATAATACTTTTAGATATTTGGATGATATTTTGGCTCTCAATAATGACGACTTTAGTATGTATACTAAAGAAATTTATCCTGTTGAACTTACTTTAAATAAAGCTAATGCTAACAATGACCCATTGCCCTTTCCTCGATCTTGATAGCTATATCATTAACGGAAAGCTTAATACTAAAAGAGATGATAAAAGAGATGATTTCTCATTTCTTATCGTTAATTATCCATTTTTAGATGGTGATGTTCCCTTGTCATCATCTTACGGTATTTATATATCTCAAGCTGAACGATTCGCTCGTGTATGTAACAATGTTTTAGATTTTAACGAGAAATTTATGTATTACTGAAAAATTATTACACCAGGGTTTTCGATATCACAGACTAGCCAAAACATTTACTAAATTTTATCATCGGTACAAGGACATCATTCGTAAATATAGCTCAACATGCAGACTTCTTATACGTTCAGGTATTTCACATCCAATGTTTTATGGAAATATTCTTTATAAAGAACAAAAATGTCAGTATTCACCTAAGAATCTAACAAAACCTTTAAATAGACTTATTAAGAAGGGATATAGTTACGATACTGTAGTCAGGTCATTGACACCGGTAATGTTCTTCTCATATATGTTATGATGGTATGATATTAAACCCCTCACGGGAAGGATTGTGCCTGATATTCATATGATGAAGTCATAATCTTTCAATCAGTTTAATTGAAGTCTGGAGCTGGTATGTCAGTTACCTGCTAGAAGTCTGATGTTATTTATGTATTATTGTCATTTTGTTTATTTTCTTTGGTTACATCTTCTGACATCAGACTCGGACTTCTCTTGAACTGAATTTTAATGTGCATATTGTTATGAGTTTACTTTTCTGCATTGGCTAGAGGTATAGAGGAGGGTTGAGATCTCATCAACATGTTTAACCCCGCCGCATTTTTGCGCCTATCCTAAGTCAGGAGCCTCTGGCCTTTGTTAGTCTTGTATTATTTTTAATTTTAGTTTCTTGTGTACAATTTGGAGCTTAGTATGGCGTTAATTATCACTGAACCAGTATATATATATATGTTTAGGGGCCAGCTGAAGGACGCCTCCGGGTGCGGGAATTTCTCGCTGCATTGAAGACCTGTTGGTGACCTTCTGCTGTTGTCTTCTCTATGGTCGGGCTGTTGTCTCTTTGACACATTCCCCATTTACATTCTCAATTTTATTACTTTCATAAATTGGAGAATCTCAATGGAAAAAAATATATTTCTCATATTTCTCAAGCAAAAGATTTTCTATATAATGTTCATACAACATTTGTTAAAATCCTTGAATGGATTTGTTTATTCTGGCTAATGACATCTAAATGTATATCCAAACACACACAAAAAAGCACAGATTTTGTTTTGATCAAAATTAATTATAAGAAATATACAGAGTAAAAATGTATAAGAGAAACGAAATATAGGAAAATGATATTCAAACCCTGAAATCGAATTCACACTGACAATGCTATGGCAAAAAATAACGAAAACGGCGAAAAGACAAAAAACAACAACGAAAACTAAAAACTAAGCGACATGAACCCCCCAAAAACGGGGGTTATCTAAAGTGCGCCCTAGTGGTAAGTTGATCCTGTCCCAAAAGTGGCACCCGTTGTAAGTCGGCAGGTCACAACGGGATATCTAGCGGTTAATATTCCTGTTCGTGTTCTTCAAAAATACTGTTCAAGTATCTCTAACGCTGATGAAAAACACAAACAAGTGTTTTTACCTCTTAGAAGTTTAAATAACACTTATTTATTACATTTATAACACATGTATTCATAGATGTATTTCGAAACAAGGCGTTCATTTAATTCTATTTTTATATTTACATACCTGTAAAAAAGCAAGCCAGTATAAGTAATACAGTTAGACAACGTTTTCCCGGTTGTTCATCATGCCAGATGCAGTGGGGTGGCAGAAAAAATATAAGTGCTATGAAAATCCATGCTGCATAAAGTGAGTATTTGAAGCATTGGAACCAAACTGAAAATAACAAAAGAAATTCTGCTTCCTTTGATATCAGTTATACTGTTTTATCAGACATAATCTAAAACACAAATTAAAACCTTAAATATAGGCTCTAAAGAGCCTGTGTCGCTCCCCTTGGTATATTTACGTATCAAACAAAGGTCACTCTTTCAAATTGTAGAGCATAGATTTCTTGACAAAAATCTCAATTTTGTTGATCTTGTATTACTGATCTTTTAGTCAGATTAGTGTTTATCTTCTTTAGATTTTGCTGAAAACACTAAAGAGGGTAAACAAATTCCTCATTTAAGGACAAACACTCCTATGAAGAGTGACAATCTACAAACTATATCGGCAAAATTTGATTTTTGGATAGCTTTTGCCTTGTTGATTATGTTAATCATTTAAAGTGTTTATTTATCTATTATGAATTAAATCATGTAAGGCGAAACTGGAAAAAAATTGTTTCACTCTAAATATTATAGTTTTCATGACAGACGCCAAAATTGAAAAAAGGTAAATTTGTCATTATTCTGAACATATTTGATCATTTCAGATTTTCTTTGTTTGATACGTAAATGTAAGCTTTTCATCATCCAGACATCAAGGAGCGGGGCCAGGGGTTTAACTGTTATGATGTTATGGTGTAATTTATCTTTGTTATCTGTTATTCTGAAAATATATTTGCTGTTAGCTGTTATTGTCTTATTCCTTGTTAGTTGTTATAGGACTATTATTTTTATTGTTATCTGTTAGTGTGAGATTGTATTTTCTGTTAAGCCCTAGTCCCACTAGACCACGATCATATGGAACGCCGGAACAGTCTTATAGTGTAAATATTTAATGTGTTATGTCGCTTTGTCTTTACGTCCTGTCGTTTCTTCTTTATGTTATGTGTAAATGTCTGTATATCATGACACGGCATCTCTGTGTCATGTCAAATTAGTTATTTGTTTGGTCAAACAGTAGTATGATTTGTCATTGCTAAATTTTGTTGTGTACAATAGGCATTACATTATGCTTTTACTACTATATATTCTGTGAATACTTCGAAACTTTATGATCAACCACCTTTACATTCTCTCATATTTTATCTATGTTCCGTCTGTTCTTCTTTTACGTAAGTCAGTTAAAAATTGCGTCCTGTCTCAAATGTGATTGTTATGCCGAATGTTCTAAAGGTTTTGTTTTGATACACCTTTGTTCTATTTTAACCTCATGATATTATAGTCTTTTGGCGTTATGTTGTGTTAATATATATGTATCTCCAGTGACAAACACAACACATCATGGTATAGTTCCTATGCGTTTTGCCGAACAATTGATACTCTCTGTGAGCATTCATTACGTCATGTGCAAATGCCTTTTACATTATGTGCAAACAACTTAAACGTTTTGTGCAAACCTCTTTTACCTTATGTGCATACATCGTTCCCCTATGTGCAAACACCGTTTACCTTATGTGCAAACATAGTTTACCTCATGTGCAAACACCTATTACGTTATGTGTAAATACCTATTAAGTTATATATAACAACTACATCATTATGTGCAAGCACTATTACGTTATGTGCAAATACCGCTTACATTATGTGCAAACTTGTGCAAATGCCTATTACATTATGTCCAAACATCTATTACGTTATGTGCAAACACCTATTACGTTATGTCCAAACAACTATTACGTTATGTGCAAACACCTATTACGTTCTGGTAAACGCTTTTTTGACACAGATTAAAACAAAACGCATTAGTGATATACACTTTG
Source organism: Mytilus galloprovincialis (assembly GCF_965363235.1). Classification (NCBI taxonomy): domain Eukaryota; kingdom Metazoa; phylum Mollusca; class Bivalvia; order Mytilida; family Mytilidae; genus Mytilus; species Mytilus galloprovincialis. The sequence continues at coordinate 51,446,207 of NC_134845.1, forward strand.
AAAATTAAGAAAATTATAAGTTTTAGCTTTCTAAAAAGCTCTGAACTACTTCGCTGTATTCTTTTTCAAGGTAGTATCCATTTGATGCTGAATGTGAACTGAAGGTAATATATGTGCATCGGGTTGTTGATTTAGTATTGGAAATGTAGTATTTTTATATATTGATTGATATAAAAATGTTATATAAATATTTAGTTTTTTGTTTTACATTTGTACTTAAAGAGTGTGCGTTATACATCCATTCTTTTTATATTTTGTTCACTTTACTTGTTGAAAATTAAAATATTGACAAAATACATAGACACGATTCTCGAGGTGTGTCTCTCTGGATGTGTGCCTAGATTGACAAAAGTCATAAAATACATTTAATGCATTTTTGAAAACATTATATGGGTCATTTTCAAAAAATGTCGAATTTTGAAATTGAAAAAAATATTAAAAGTTACTTATTCAAACAACCCTCTACATAAGCAAATCAAAACAAACAGTACTTTAAGAACAACATATTAAAAGATGCAATCTTAATGATGTCATACAAGAATATGTTGAAACATTTTTTGATCGGTGGTACATTATTTTGTCTATCCTGTTACCATTTTTAAAAGATATTTTGGGTTATTAAGAAAAGGTTTAGATCAAATGTTAAGCTTGTTTTACGTAGTCTATTAGATGGTTTTCAAGAGAATAAACTTCTATATATATTCATTCTGTAATATAATAGATTATTTGCCAATTTTCCAGGTTGTACTGAAAAATGACTCTAAAAATAGGTTTTCAAAGGTTGTAAAAATTACCACAAGTAATGCAAGTCTAAGATAGCAATTTATATTGTTCGGCATTTTTTCACCCTTTCAAATAAACCCAACATCAAGTAAATCTTTCATAAGTTAGTTTACTTTTCTTTTTATTTTATTGGTAACAGGAACGTACGTTTCTGATATATCACTATACAAAAGTCTATCCTGTTACCTTTTTGTCTATCCTGTTACCAATATCAGTATTGCACTTGCGAATGCTTAATTGGGAAGATTAAGACGTTATAACCTTAAGAAGAGTTCAAACAACGAAATAGTTCATTCTTTTTGCAGCTATATGTTAAGATAAAGAAATTAACGACGTTTTTGTCTACAATTGTCTATCCTGTTACTGTAACCATAGCAACCATAGTAACAGGATAGACATAACAGGATAGACAAATTTCTTCGTTTTTGATTGCTGTTGTGAAATAACTACTCCCTTTGGTGAAGTGATTATGTTTTTTTATTGTGAATTTGGTTTCCAGCACGTAATTGCACTTTTTACAAGTATAATGTTGGTGTAATTAATCAAAATTGGTGGTAACAGCATAGACATGAAAAAAAGTACGCTCTATTTTTTTGACTTAATGTCTTGAAATTTCTTTTCTCTACAATGCCGTTCAAGAAACGAGGCGTTTTAAATGTAAAGATTACTTTGCACTTTTGAGATCAACACTGACTGATTCAATATTCATAGGGAGAATAATTTAATGGCTGATTTAAGTAGCGGTAACAGGAAAGACATGAACCTCCTGTACGCTGATTCAATTTAGTTTGTAGATAATATGTTACATACAATGATAAAGAAGCTACGATTTTTCGTTAGTGTAATATTTAACTTTCTTAAAAAGTCCCTTTTGCAGATATCAAGGCGATCAGAAAATCGCAAAAAAATCATTTGAAATGTGTTTTTCTGACAATGTACGCAGACAAATACCCCTAAAATCGGTCTTAAATGCAGTTTAATCTTATCAAAATAGTTGTAAGGTGTGTTTATTATTAATGTTCTGAATCACAAATCCGACAAGCTTTCATTTAAACCATTACAACTGAAATTTCCATTAGAAATAAAAAATTTAGCATGGGTGTACTGAAAATTCGACATTTTTTGAAAATGACCCATATAGGAACATTTTTTAGCAAACAAATCGTGCATATTGCAGATTGGCAATGCAAATAAAGACGTATTAATGATTGATATTTCAATTTTCAATTTCAGTGTGTAATATATGCATAATAAAACGACCATGAATTAATATCATTTGATCTGAAATGTAATACACATAGTTAATTTTCCGGCATTTGATGGCTTAATATCCTCAAAATACAACAGTCTGTAATTATTTATCTCATTTAAGCCAATAGTTGTTGCTGAATATCAGCCACATCATGAAGCAAACAAACCGAATTTATATGTGACAAGTAATTATTTCAAGATGGCGTGTATATCGACTGAAACTAAAAGCTCTGCCCTGTTATTCGAAGCAAGAAGAAAGCTACATGTAAAAAACAAAATTCAACCTCATTTCTTTACGGAAAATGTGAACGGAAAATAAGATGATATAAAAAAAGAAGACGGGGTATTATTGCCAATGAGACAACTCTCCACAAGAGACCAAAATGACACAGAAATTATCAACTTAAAGTCACCGTACGGCCTTCAACAATGAGCAAAGCCCATACCGCATAGTCAACAATAAAAGGCCCGAAAAGATTATGTAAAACAATTTAAACGAGAGCACTAACGGCCTTATTTATGTAATGTTCTCTTTCATCTGCACCAAGCGGGTCATTTCATAGGTCGCCATATCTTGCATACATAATCATAAGATATGGTTTTGGAAGGTGCCGAATTACATTTATGAATTATAGACTTTTGACAAGGTCAACACATTGTATATGCGTCTATTCAGATTATATTGACCGAGGACGAAGATATTTTCCCGCCACCTCTTATCTTGTATTTGTTTTTTGAATTAGCAAGGACTTAATCAAACTGTGTATAGAACCAACAAATGCAGCCCCATCCTTTTCAAAAATTCTGGTTCCGCCACTGGTCATTGAATGAGAAAAAAGAGGGAAAAAAATCAGGTCCGTGTGTTTGTTTATCTAATGATATCTTAATGAACAACTTCTCTATTCGTTTTACATCGGATGACCGTGAGGGCTTTCATGTGCATTGCTGTCGCCTAAATTTCAATTACGTAACCTTCGTTTTAAGATTGTACCCGATCTATAAACATGATAATAATAAATACGCTGACATTATCGAGTGCAAAATTACATTCCATATCAATTGTTCTTAATTCATTTCAAATGGATACTCCTAAATATATATTTTTTTTAACATAAATTAATGATATGAAAATGTCCTTAAACTCGTTAGAAACATAAATAAAATAAAAAAATCTTTAATATTTATACACACGTACAAAAAAAGTGTGTTACCGCATGCGGAAGAATATCGCAGGAACGTTTGCAATCTCCCATGCAGAGTTATCTGTCTTTGCTCCCTCTCTCTCTGCGTGGGACATTGAATGTTTTGCTGGAATATATGAATGCCCACTCAAATTCAATCTATCAGAAAAATCGAATTATTACAGAAGAGTGTCCACCATGCACTTGCAAAATTATATATACATATCATGTAACTGTAATTTACAAATATTAAAATAATGTATAACAAAAAAAAACAGTTTACTGATTTGTATCACTTCTACGATGAGGTTGAATTTATCATTCACGCACAGAAAAAATATATATCTGTACTCTAACGTCACTTTCAGGTAAAGAGATGTGATTTGGTTTTCTGAGACAAGTGCTTGTGAACGTCCACAAGAACTTGCGGTCATCAGATGTTCAGTACTTCAGTACTTTGATTAATATCTTTAGACGTTACGCGCGATGTTCGTACCTCATTGGAAATTCGGTGTAGTTGGCAAGATGCAAGTCCAAAATATATAATTGCGTGATATCATATTCATTGCTATTGTACGTATTTTAAAAAATAACGATTTTTAAAATAAAAACGAAAAAAATAATTGTTGAAACTATGTTTTATGCCGCATGTGACAAGCTTCATTTTTAAAATACGGCGATTTTTAGGTTGTCCCGCGTAACATATTTCATTTATTGTAACCACTAAACTATGATTTTCGTCAAAACTATTTAAAATTTTGAAAAACGGTTTTTTCCATTATTAAACAGAATGATTCCTTCAGTCTTTGATGCATTTTTTATGACGTTATGATGACGTCATAGACAAAAACCGTGTTCCATACTACAAGGGCAAATCTGTCCCGCGGGGAAAAAAAATTGGGATTCCAGATTTGAGAATCAAAAAACATTTATCTAATGAAAAAACTTTAGTATTTGTATTTACTAAATCAATGTTAATTTGCTTAATTTTATGAATTTAAAGACAAATATCCTGAAAAATGATATATGGTAATTTGTGAGCGATTTTTCAAAGGCTTACAAGTTTGTCGCACCGCCATTTTTTGACGTAAAAACGAACTCAACTCAAATTTACGTCAATTGTTTGCTTATCACTGCTCTTATAATGGTAGAACTTTATGATTTTTTAAAATGTTATTTTTCTTAAATTTTCAAAAAACTAAAATACATCAATTTTCGATAAGTAGTTAAAAAGTACCGTCGATTTTGCGGAGTCTTACAAGAATGTCGCACTTGCTTAAAAACAACGTTTCAGTCGAATTTTTGGTTTGAACGTTACGAAATATTCGCGACGTTGTGTTACGCTTACATGTACGAACATCGCGCGTAACGTCTTAACATAAAGATGTTCTCAAAAATTAACAAAACATAACAAGGGTTTTATATTTTTTACAAATGTCTTATTATCCTTATTTTATCTTGATTCATTTTGAGAACTCAAATCGTATCAATGACATACTGCACATTTAAAGATTTTTGAAAACTGGGAGTTAGCTGGCAATTGTTTCATGGTGCTTTAAACGGATGAACAAGAGGGTTCCGAAATTCCAACATTACAAAATATGACAAGTGAACTTTCTTAATCTATAATCAGTAGCAGGAAAATTACAGAAGAATTTAAGCCTTCCCTTTCGTGTTAAAGTCTGTCACAGTTTTCTTTTCGTTATATAGGTGATTTTTTTAAAGGAATTTTGACTAAATATGTTACGTCGATTTCAAGGCGAACAAGATTGCATCAATTCAAGATTGTTTCCGCACTTTGAGGATAATTTGGATTGAAGCATATGAACTTCATGCCTCGCTAGCTATTAATAAAAAAAAAACCGTCTCACTTTAACAGTAGCCGAGAAAAGGGGGACCGATATATCTAAAATTGGCAATATTTAACGGAAACTGTCAAAACATATTTTAGAATGATAACATTTAGATCCAAAAGAATATATTTGTATGAAATTTGATATTTTTTTAAATAAGATTTCTCAAAATAATGATGTGCAGCAAATCCCTTTTATGAACATTTGGCTTAATTGTGTATTTAGCTATATTTATCGAACCATTCGCGTTCATAACTAAACGAATCGAAGCTTACCGTTTATACCGTATATCCTGCAATAATATTCATTGAATTTATGACTCTCCGATCGGAAAATAGGTTGATGTTTCTAATTTATACGACGATATTCGTTGAAATATTGAACAAAAAGATAAATTCATATCAACAACTGTGGAATTATGTTTTGATTATATTTTGTCGGTTAACGTGAAATTTATTTGTACGAGCTTTAGAAACAGGACGAAAAGCGAGGCTTACCGAATTTTCTCCTGTTTCGCAGCGAGAACTAATACATTTTATATTTCTGACAATATACATATATTGTTTACAATCTACACCTGATATTTGAGCATAAGTTGTTTAAATCTTAACCAATGTCTCTGATTTTTACAATTATTGAAACGCGGACTCGTAGAAAACTCCAAAATGAACTATAACCCAGAAAGAAATATACATATTACCGATTGATCAACATGGAAGCGGGTAGCAGGAAAATTTATTTGTACATGTACAAACAAGGCAAAAAAATGTTGTTAACCCATTATTTGTATACAATAACTAGCTAATTGCAGGATAAAAGCGAATTTAACTGTAACCATTTTATTTTTTTTTAAACTGGTGAAAAATTAAATGGGATAGAAAAATAAATAGATTAGAGAACTTTGCGGTATGGGTTTTTTGTTAAAGGCCATAAGAAGATCTATTGTTATTATTTCTTTGTCATTTGGTCTCTCGTGGAGAATTGTCTCATTGGCATTCATACCACATCTTTTTTATAGATAGTCATTTTTTTCTGAAATTCAAAGGGAAAATTATGTTATGATGACCATTTTAGCAACGAAATTATTGTCGAGGACGGAGGAAATAATAAGTCTTAGGAAGGTTATTCAGAATAATATTCACAACTGTTAACGGAAATGAACAAAAATAAAATCTTAAACATTTTGTAGGATTCCTTAGCTGCTACATGAATCGTGTTGAGGTCGCGGTATGAGCGGCATGAACATATAAATTTTCGTTGCTTTCACGATGCTACTACGTCCTCATTACGCTTCTACAACGATCCCGCCACGATTATACCACGTTCTCACCGCGCTTATTCTGCGATCTCACTACGCTTATGAAGATCTTTCTACGCTCATCACGTTCTCACTACGACCATACCACGAGTTATCCGATTGCAACACGATCTTACCACGCTTCTACTGCGATTATAGCACGTTCTTACGAGGATTATACGACGTTCATACCGTGATCTTACAACGTTCTCAGCAATAATGTCAGCATCGTTTCCATATCAATACAGTTCCATTCCTTTTATTTCTTATTAATACGCAGATTTCTCGGAAACAATAGAGTCATGCCACAAAAATCTACTAGAACACGTGGGCGTTGTGGTATGGATTGATGATAGTCAACGGGAGCTCTAATAGTAACGAATCCTGATCCAGCAGAGATGTCGGACAGACCAATCCAACCTAAATGACAACCTATTGCTGGTCCATCAAGCTCAAATGACGATATTTTAGTGAACAATAGCTAGCAGAGATGACACAGATGTGTCAATAGATATAGGAAGATGTGGCATGAGTGTCAATGAGACAACTCTCTATGCAAGTAACAATTTATCAAAATAAACCATTATAGGTCAAGGTACCGCCTTCAACATGGAGCCTTGGCTCACACCGAACAGCAAGCTATAAAGGGCCCCAAAAATTACTAGAATAAAACCAACGGTCTAATCTAATAACGAGAAGCATGGTTGAGCCGTTAGAGAAAATGGACCAAGAAGTCCTAATTACATACAGAGAAACAAAACATAGAGAGATTTGATATATTTTATGTGAAAATAACAACGAGAATGATGGTCGTAGTATGAACGTAGTGAGGTCGTAAGAAGAGCGTGATGAGGACGACAAGGGCATGCTAGAATCGTACTGTGGTTTTAAACAGCGTGATGTAAACGTGATATGGTCGTAGTGGAAGCATAATTGGGTCGCGGTGAGAACGTAGCGCAGTCTCTGCGAATAGAATCACGCTTTCGCTACGATGGTACAGCGACCTTTGCGATCTTACCACGACCTTAGTGCGCTCTCACTACGCTTCTACTACGAACTGATTTCATCACGACCGCATCACGATTGTTTTGAACATGTTCAAAGTTGGCCACGCTCATCACGATCTTGAAGACCTCACCACGACCGTGATACGACTTTATTGCGATCTACACGATCGTACTGCGATCATCAAAATTTACATTTTTTTCACAGATCGTAGTGCGATCGTGGCCTAGTGGGACTGCGGTATTAACTGTTATTGAAAATTGGAAAGTCAGGATTTTGACAGCAAATCTTAAGAAGAAATTGAAGATAATTGAACATTGTGACTAGGATGGAAAGTTGTCTCATTTGCACTCATGATCATATCACATCTTCTTATATCTATTGGGTCTTTCGACTGGTGATATAGAGGTCACGTATTTGCAGAAAGATTTTAGTAAATTCTTCACATAAACATATTTAAATCAGTCGGGTCCAGGACCGTTCCAGTATACATTATTATATTTCTTTGTAATAAATAACATTGTCGGTGAACATGTTTTTAAATGTATTTATTATAACTTGTACTAAAAATTAGTACACATTATAGTTTGTATTTTGACTTTGTACACATTTTATTATAAACTTTAATTTGTATTTTGAATTTGTACACATTTTTTGTACAAATTATTATTGTACAAATAACAATTTGTACAAAATTTTACTAAAATTCACTATAAGTTTTTACAAATCTTATCGTATAGATTTTGTTATAATAAAAAAGCATTGGAACACCATATAGAATTTTAATTCAATGACCACATAATAAAACTTATGTTGTACTTAATACCACCACTGGGGTAAAGCTGATGACCGTAACTGCATTCACGGTCATCCCAAGATGTCGGATGAAAAATTAGGTCAGTATTTGTTTTGTCTGTTTAAGTGTTTCTATATCATTTTCTTTACAAAGCATACATTGGTACGATGTAAATTTATAAAAGATTCACACGGAAATCGAAAATAACTACCGAGAAATGTGTCTGAAACTGGAAATTGGATTTGAAAAAATCGCTAAGATGACCGTAAATCGTGATTAAAATATTTTCAAGATGACCGTAACATATGACCGTGATTGGTAAATAGATGACCGTAATTTGTGAAGGATGACCGTAAATTATAAAAGATGACCGTAACATTTAAAGGATGACCATCAATTCTAAGAAATATCCGTATTTGTATTACCTTTTTTGTATCAAATATAGTACTTGAACTTTATTAGGTCGTAAGTTTTCTCGTTTGAATTGTTTATATTGTTATCTAGGGACCTCTTATAGCTGACTATGCGGTTTGGACTTTGCTCATTGTTGAAGGCCGTTCGGTAAACTATAGTTGTTAATTTCTGTGATATTTTGGTCTCTTGTGGAGAGTTGTCTCACTGGTAATCATACCACATCTTCTTTTTTTTATATTTATGAACTGTTGCCAAATATTGAAGCAATACTAAAAGAGATACGGCGATACGAAGGCTTTATTTCCTTATTGAAATCCATATTTTATGGAATATTTATTGAACATATTGCTTTTCATTTGTTACTGGATGTTGGAAGGTTTTATTCCCTGTCAACAATATAGTCCATAAGATATGTTCCAGAAACGCTGGCATTCTGAATTACTATTAAGAAACTGTTCAAGGGTAAGGGAGTTAACATTTTAGGGGCTATAAAGCAAAAGGACTATCAGCAGAAAACATACCAGAACACTGTGCGGGACAAATTTGCCATTCCGGTATCGGCAAATCTGACTTTGTCGGTTTACAAGATATCAAAAAAAAAATTTGCCCAGTGATAGATTATTGAAAAATTAAAAAAATGCCATATGTCCCAACTTGTCACTGTTGTCACTCTTGTCACTGCAGCTGATTAAAAGTACATTTCCCATGGGAAATTTGATAATTCCCATGGGAATATTAGAATTTCCCATGGGAAAAATTACTTTTCCCATGGGAAGTTTAGAGTTCCCATAGGAACTTTAAAGTTCCCATGGGAAAAGATGAATACAAAAAGTTCCCATGGGAATTAATTCTTCCCATGGGAACAAATTTTCTTCCCATGGGAACAAATTTTCTTCCCATGGGAACAATTTTTCTTCCCATGGGAACAATATTTCTTCCCATGGGAACAAATCTTCTTCCCATGGGAACAATTTTTCTTCCCATGGGAACAATTTTTTTTCACATAGGAACAATTTTTCTTCCCATGGGAACATACTATATTACAACACAAACATTATTTTCCATTTGAATTTTTTTCTTCAGAAAAATTACAATTTGTTGCAAATACTGGATATATGAGAATAAAAGAGAATATACTTCTGCCTTAGCTGGATGGAAAGCTGTAGGGCATAACACATTTTTGGAACCTTGTAAAACATCTCAGAAAAGCAGATTTGTCTCCGGGACAAGTTTGCAATTCCGCTGAGTGCAAAAGTTGTTCACCTTAATTTTTGGAGTTAAGTCAAAATGAAGTTGATAACTTGGTTGGTATTGGTTCCATGATATTTGTCCTAAAATTGTTTGGCTCTAGCACCACTGTTAAAAAAGTTATGCCCCTTTTTTCAACAATTTCCTTAGAGGAATAGTTGTTTTCCTCAAGGGAAATCAAATTTCCCTAAAGGAAAAAGATTTTTCCTCAAAGGGAAATTGTTTTTTCCTCAAGGGAAATTGTTTTTTCAAGGGAAAAAGATTTCCTTCAAGACAACAAATTTCCTCTAATGAAATCATTGTTCTTCAAATTTCCTCTAAAGAAATTTCTGAACATCAAATTTCCCTTATTTGTTCTTGTTAAACATTTCTTCGCTATACCATGTATACAAACAGTATGAATATAATTATTACAAGACTGTATAGTTGATGCAAATGATATTCAAAACTTTCATAAATGTTTGACTCAACATTTTAATGACATTGAAAATTGATAAAGTCTGACTGTTTAGATCTAGGTATTGTTCATACTTTTTATAAAATTTAACTATGATTTATAAAAAAAATTTGTAGCAAATGATTCTATTCAATGCAATACATTAATAAGTAACCAATTTGAATGTCATACCATTTGTGGTGTTCTAAAGAATTTGTTTATATATTTGCAGATTAAATAATAAAATATACACTTTTAGTCTTATTTTAAATTAAAATTTTCTTCTGTTTCAGCTTGTGTACAGTTTTCAATCCACTACGTAAGAATTCAGTGAATACATTATTCCATTCACTTTATAACATTTTCCTTCAATTCTAAGAGAAAACATTTTTGCAAATTGTTCTTCAATGATCTTCTTCCGTATATTTGATATGAGGGAGCGATATAAATGAGTGGATAAAACTGGTGTTCCTTTGTACTGCATTCTCCTTTCTTTCGAATAATATATATAATATGTTGTTGCTTTTATGCAATAGTGTTTTTGTGTATCTATGATAGAACTCCATTTTGTTTATTGGCATTATCATGTGATAATGATGAAATTTCCTGTTTCTTTTTTGCAGGAAAGCACACATTCCAGTTCAAATTAATCCAATTATGCACTTTGTAAATAAATTTCAACTTTAAGTTTCCTCTTCAGTAATGACCTATTGATCATGAAAACCAAGATGTCTGATCACCTATAAATACACAAAATAAACAAATAAAATGTTATAAATGGAGAGAGAAACAGCAATAAATGTTTTTCATATGTATCTTTCTTTATTAAAATTCATTAAGTAAACTTGAACCTTGCGAAAAATAATTAGCTGTGATGTAAGACTAGAAAGTATAAAACGCAAAATAAAGTAGTCGCGAAAAATTAGTTGATTTACATTAGTCCAGTCTGTGTTTGCAGGAAATTTACATCATAGGTTGCCATATTCCTATTGTGCCTGTCCAAAGTTCAGAGCCTGTAGTTTTTGTAAGTTTAGTCTGACACTAAAATTTAGTGGTTGTTGTTGTTGTTTCATACCGGTGTCATATGGTATTTTGAACCCCCTAAAAAGTGAACCCGGGGTCAAAATACCATGCGGTAAAATGACCCCGGTTTGTATGTATTAAATTGGCTGGAAAAGTTATTTTGAAAATTTTACTTTACCATGGTATTTTGACCCCCCTGCAGTATATTGAATACTCTAGGCCCTTAATTTCAAAAATTCTGGCAATTCTAACTCTTTTATGTAGTTAAAATACACCAATAAGTAGTTTGTATGTATTAAACTTGTTTGAAAAGATATTTTTAAAATTTTACTTTGCCATGGTATTTTGACCCCCTGCGATATATTGAACCCCCTTACTATAGACAATTCAAAAAAATCTGGCAATTTTAGCTCTTATATATATATATGTAGTTCATATACACACACAAGTAGTTTGTATGTATTAACTTTGATGGAAAAGATATTTTGAAAATTTTACTTTGCCATGGTATTTTGACCCCCCTGCGGTATATTGAACCCCTCACTCTAGACCTTTAATTTAAAAAGTTCTGGCATTTCTAACTTTTTAATGTAGTAAAAATACACAAATAAGCATTTTTTATGTATTAAACTTGCTGGAAAAGTTATTTTGAAAATTTTACTTTGCCATGGTATTTTGACCCCTCTGTGGTATATTGAACCCCCTACTCAAGGCCTTTAATTTCAGAAATTCTGGCAATTCAAACTCTTTTATGTAGTTAGAATACACAAATAAGTAGTTTGTATGTATTTAACTTGCTAGAAAAGATATTTTGAAAATTTTACTTTGCCATGGTATTTTGACCCCCTGCGATATATCAAACCCCTTACTCTAGACAATTCAAAAAAATCTGGCAATTTTAGCTCTTATATGTAGTTAATATACACACACAAGTAGTTTGTATGTATTAACTTTGATGGAAAAGATATTTTGAAATCTGGCAATTTTAGCTCTTATTTGTAGTTAATATACATACACAAGTAGTTTGTATGTATTAACTTTGATGGAAAAGATGTTTTGAAAATTTTACTTTGCCATGGTATTTTGACCCCCCTGCGGTATATTGAACCCCTTACTATAGACAATTCAAAAAAATCTGGCAATTTTAGCTCTTATATGTAGTTAATATACACACACAAGTAGTTTGTATGTATTAACTTTGATGGAAAAGATATTTTGAAAATTTTACTTTGCCATGGTATTTTGACCCCCCTGCGGTATATTGAACCCCTCACTCTAGACCTTTAATTTAAAAAGTTCTGGCATTTCTAACTTTTTAATGTAGTTAGAATACACAAATAAGCAGTTTGTATGTATTAAACTTGCTGGAAAAGTTATTTTGAAAATTTTACTTTGCCATGGTATTTTGACCCCCTCCCCCTTTTTTTACCATGGAAAATCAAAACTACCCTTATATATATATATATACATATGTTATAATTACAAATAATTAAAGCATTCAAGCTACATATGGTCTAGTTATAATGTGTCAATAAGTATTTTGAATGACATTTTGTTGGTAAAGACTTCAGAGCACTTATACCAAGCAAAGATATTTCTTTTAATTGAGCATGGAAAATGTACCTCCCCTTCTTGTATGAATGATTTTTTAATCTATGATAAGCTTTAGAATAATGTAAAATGTTTTAATATTCATCTAGAATGAAAAAAACAGGGGGGTTCAATTTACCATGGGGGTTCAATTTTCCATACAGGGGGGGTTCAATTTACCATGGGGGGGTTCAATTTACCATAGCGGTATTTTGACCCCGGGGTCAATTTACCATGGGGTTCAAAATACCATATGACACCGGTTATATTTATTTTTTGTAATTTATTTTGTAATAAACTAGGCAATTAGTTTTACAGTTTGGACATGTTGGATTGTTTCAATTTTTCATCTTTGGGTCTTTTATAGCTGCCTTCTTTGACTATAGGGTATGGATTTTACTCATTATTGAAGGTCGTCACAGGCCTACAATTGCTTTCTTAAAGCCATGATAGTTTTCATATTTAATATACCACATCTTTTAATTTTTATAGTAATCATGATTATCATCTTTCAAGTTCAACAACTTTAAAAAATAAATAAAAGTGGCCTTACCATTTAGGTTTAGTTTGCTTCTGCAAATTTTAAATTGCCTATCATTTCTGCTGTTTATAATTTCTCTGTATCTTCTATAGTTCTTGTCCTATACATAAAAGAGTAAAAGTTATTATTGAATGGCATCTTGCATCAATATTTTTTTTTGCTGTTTAATGTACATGATGTATATTAATGTGTGTTTAATAAGAAGAGTGCACACGCTGAAATGTCTCGCCTTCTTTTACTAATCATTGATAATATGTTGATAGTCCTAAGTATAAAGCTTTATCACAACTGTCACATAAACTTAACATTAACCAAGATAAATAAATAAAGACTAATGAACCATGAGAATGAGGTCAATGTCAGATGAACCATGCCAGGCAGACATATACAGCTAACAAGGCTTCAATGCAACAATTATAGTTGACCTATTACTTATAGTTTAAGAAAAATAGACCAAATCACAAAAACACTGATCAATGAACCGTGAAAATGAGATCAAGGTCAAATAAAACCTGTGCCACTGACATAGAGATCAAAAAATATTTCTATACACCAAATACAGTTGACCTATGGCTTATAGTATTTAATAGATAAAGACCAAAACTCAAAAACTTAATTTTGACCACTGAACCATGAAAATGAGGTCAAGGTCAGATGACATCATCCCACTAGACATGTACACCTTACAACCATTTCATACAACAAATATAGTAGACCTATTGCATAAAGTATGAGAAAAACAGACCAAAACACAAAAACTTAACTATAACCACTGAACCATGAAAATTGTCATAAATAGCATAGACACCTCTTAGTTTTGAGAAAAACATGCGTTAATTGTGCAAGTATAATCATTGATAAATCATGCACAAGATTGACTTTTTTTAAAAAGCCTATATATTGAAATTTTCTGAAAATATTGCATGCATTTATTAATATGACCAATTTCAAGAAATGCGCAAAGATGTGAGATGATTAATATAATTGTAATTTCAGGAATTTACAGTAAAGGCTTTCATCCCCACTGCATTTTGCACTTTTCCCACGTCAGGAGCCAGAAGTTATGGCCTTTGTGACCTTTGTATGATTTTTATTTTAGTTTCTTTTTTAATATCAAAGAGTTTAATATGACGTCCATTATCATTCAACTAGTATACATTTTTGTTTAATGGCAAGCTAAAGCATGCCTCACAGGCAGGGATCCAGGAGGGTCTGAGGGTTGGACATGTTGGAACCCCCCTTTCTACATTGTTCTTTATTGGACGATCAATGCATTTGAATTTTAAAATTAACACCATTCGAACGTAAATATATTTCAAAATTAAGATGCTGCAATGTATAATCCCAGTAGAGCTGGGAAGATGGTATAAGTCATTCCAAAAGAAGAAAGGACATGCAATCTGTGTTTAACTGCAATTGGCAATGAATTCCATTATTTATTTGAATGCAATTCTTTATTAGTTAAAAAATATCAGAAATCAGCATATTCCAGAGTACTATGTGAAATATCAGAAATCAGCATATTCCAGAGTACTATGTGAAATATCAGAATTAAGCAAAAATGAAAGGACTAACTGTCATTGACAAATATTAACTTATTATTTAAAAATGTGTCTATATTCATTTCAAAGTTAACTAAAATATTATAATGTTAAAATATTATAATATAAAGTAATTTTCCATATATTTTATTTCTAAGTTGTTGTTTTTTTTTTTTTAATTGTATGTGATTGTATTTTGTAATTTACCTCTTGTTTCACATGTCAATGTGACAGAGTGTTTTTCAAATAAAGCATATTGTATTGTATTGTATTGAATGGGGACATGTAGTTGGACCCCCCCCCCCCCCATTTGTCTTTGGTTAGAAACCCCTCCTCGGCTTGTGGGATTTTCTCGTTGCATTGAAGACCCATTGGTGCCCTTTGGCTGCTATCTACTCTTTGGTCTTTTGATACATTCCCCATTTACATTTCGATTTTATATTCAGTTCTATTATAAATGTTAGAAGACTTCTTGTTGATTTGGTTTCACATTTCGGCTTCGTCAGAGGAAAGCGTTCCAGAAATAAAATAGCCTTGCAAGATGTCATAATTATTTGGACTAGATTTTCACCACCATCAACATTGTAAAGCTTGTCTCACTGTGGAAGAAATGAGTTTGGCGCGTTTACAAAAATATAATTGTCTGTGCTGACAGGGGAGTGTGTGTGCATACCATTATTTAAATTTTCTAAACCTTCTTTTTCAATATTTTGTGCATTTCTTGGTAATATACTGTCAGACCTCGAGTGCTGCTTTACAAAAACGATCAACTTACAAGTAATGCAGGGGAAGGAAACTAGCTAAAAAGACCAAAAATAAGCCACAACTAATGGGGTCTCATTGGGGGTTCTGTTCACGGATCTCGCTTTATAGTTACTATTTATTTTTTTTAGATTCACGCATCCCGCTTACACTATGTAAGTAAACAATTCTAATATTTTTGTAATTTCCTATGTCCCGCTAAACTTCATTTCCAGTTTTCACGGCACAATAATTTGACTATTAGTGACACTAAGTACTGTGGTATTTTCAGTGGGTATTTTACCAATAAGGCCATATATTTCGGTGTGTAGAAATACCGCAAAGGAATTCTTAATGGCGCTGACTAAGAAGAAAGTTTTTGCACCAGAGACATATATACACATGCATGTGTATATATGTCTCTGAGGACACTAAAACGATGTTTTAAGATCACAGAGAATATGGATATATAGGAGAATATGATTAAATACCTCATATCTGTAAAGTTAGGTATCAATAGATATTGTAATTTTGAAGTTAAATGACTTTTTAATCAACGCGTGCCACTCGGCACGTGACCAACGGCTTATTGCAAATTCACTAATCATCATGTTCAATCAACCTAATCCAATACACAATTGTCTTTTTATCGTTACTTATTGATTAATTAATGGTTGTTGTTGAATAAACCTAACGGTTTAGCGTGGTAAAATTTCAAGTTTATGAAAGAAAAATAAAAAAAAAAAAATGAATTTTGTGTTTTAAAACTTTGCCTTTGTTATATTTTGTTTTTAAGGAAATTGCTATGCAAGCTTTTTTTTTAAATTAAAGAACCCTATTTTGAGATACAAATTGAGACAAAAATGCTTTTGAGATTTCGTTTCCTTGTTAACAACACAAGAGTTTACATATATTATCATTATACCTTGAATGAGTGACATATGCATGCATGAGAGTATGTGGTGTCCGTGGGGTTCTTCAAAATCCGATTACAGAAGTAATATAGAAAAACTCCAAGAGGTAAAATTATATTACGTTTTAAAAAGAGACTATAAATCATAACTGTCTCCTATGAACAATAACTTTAAAACTGATGTCAATGCTTTTTTTTAACAATTCATCTTTATTTCAACAATTGAAGATGAATACCATTTTATTTTATAATGTAATAAGCATCGTGATGTAAGAAATATAATTCACAATGTGTAGGCGCGAATCTAGAGCTTGAAGCGGAGGTTTGGGGGAGGGGGTACGTGATAAATGTTTAGAATACTAGAGAAGTTTTCTTGTTATATAAAACCATATGTTTTTCAATAAATGGCAAACGTTTTGTTCATCCGGCATATGGTTACTCTAAATAAACTTTTGATTAGTTTAATTATTTGATTACAGATCGTATCTACCCGTTTTGCAATTGCTGTATCACCCTAAATGAGGCTAATAAAGATATCTATACTATTAAACGAGAAGACCTCATTTTGGGTGTCGCTTCTCTTCTTTCCACAATAAATTAATCATCATGCCTCTGTGTCCTATGGGTACAGTGCATAATCGTATTTGTCATCCATTCATATGATTATTCAGATTGAGTTATTTTGGGTGAAAAACGAGGAAAAAGACGTCCGGATATGTTTCCGTCATTGGGCGAAATTTAAGTCAGATTAGACTTCCGGTTTGCGTTTTTCTGTATACTTGAACATACATTAATACTACGAATACAGTGTATTTTCTGTCTTATACCCGTCATAGGACGAAATTTAAGTCAGATTAGGTGTAACACCACTAATTCAGGCCCGGCCAGAAAGCACATACCAGAAAGTAGTACATATTTAACACAAAATAGTTCCTAAGCATGGACATAACTTTCAAAATATTTAGAGTATTTTATTAATTTTGGTATCAAATGAAAGCTGCATGACTGGTGATCATTGTAGAACAATTTTTGACTAATAAATTTAAATGATAAAAAAATGGCATGAAATTTAAAAAGGAGGGTACATTTTGCCTTTTTGTCAGATCGGAAGTACCTGTGTTGGTACATCCGAAGTTTAGGGAACCAGTTCTTTCTTATATGCAATGTAAGGTATGTTGATTTTTTCAGTACAGGATACCAGAAGGTGTTGCTTTGACATGGAATGATTTTCACTTTATTTGAACTTAAGATAAAAGAGCTGTGACCACTCGAAATTGAGGAATTTAACATAGAAAGCAATGGGGCCATTAATTAGTTGTGTACTTCCATTAGACCTCCGGTTTGCGTTTTTCTTTTTACTTTGAAACAAATACATATACTACGAATAAAGTGTATTTTCTGTCTGATATCATTTTCAAGTTTACTATCCACGGCAGTCACAGGGTTTATTTATTAGAGAGGGTCTAAATAATATATCAATGACCGCTGTGGATCAATTATTAAACTGAGAATTGACTGTAAAAAGAAAATACACTTTCGGGACGTCTGGAACGGGTGTTTCTAAGATCGAAATTTCAGGATTGACCATTTCTGGATCCGGGATTTCTTTTTTCGAGTTTCGGGATGTCGAGATATTTAATTTGTATAATAAATTCATAACCTCGGGATTTCATGTTTTCAAGCCCGGGATATTGGGAGAAGGGCCCCTACGCAGTGGCGGATCCAGAAATTTTCATACGCAGAGGCCCCTTGACTGCCTAAGAGAGGCCCGCTCCGGTCATGCTTCAGTGATTCCCTATATAAACAACCAATTATTTTCCAGAAAAGGGGGGGGCCTAAATCCGCCTCTGCCCCGACCCCCTTTAATGAATGTTCATAATATACAGATAAGCGCTAAAATTATTCATGTGTCATTAAAATTAATAGAGAACAAACAAAGAAAAAGGATTTTTTTGAGAAGCCGGGCTAGAAAAACAATTATCCTGTCCCAAATTACCTATGACTTTTGATACCTTTTCTGAAATACTCAAGTCACTAAATGTTTTACAAAAAAAAGAAGATGTGGTGTGAATGCCAATGAGACAGCTCTCCACCAGAGACCAAAATGACACCGAAATTAACATTTAAAGGTCACATAACGGCCTTCAACAATTAGCAGTAGCCGATACTGCATAGTCTGATATAAAAGGCCCCGAAATGACAATGTAAAACAATTCAAATGAAAAAACTAACAGCCTTATTTATGTACAAAAAATTAACGAAAAACAAATATCACTGAACCACTGAATTACAGGCTCCTGACTGGAATGTTCATAATACATGTACACTAAATGTATGTTCATAATGAAATTAATAGAAAACAAAAAATGTGAATTTTGGAAATAAAGGAGGAGGGTTAAAAAAACATTTTCCTGTCCCCAAGTACCTATGACTTTTGATACTTTTCCTGAAATTCTCAAGTTATTAAATCTTTTACAAAATTCTTCCTACAACACTTTACATCATTTCAAATACGCTCTAAATGCCCGCGATTTCGCGGGTGTGTTCTAGTGTATAATAAAATATAGAGGTAGCAGTCTTGGATTGTCTTAATTAAATCCTTTGATCCTCTAATTATCAAGTTACCCTCTGGCCAATGTAATTATGACTTGTGTATATTTAAAGAAGTTACTATATATATCTTTATTCTCATAAAGCAAATGCATTACATCGGTACAGAGATAACAAATACAACAATAAATATTTACAATATGTACAAAACAAGCGAGAGATGTTACAAAAGTTACAAGCCAGGAGTACAAGCACGGGCCGACAAACACAAGTATTTATATTTTCTAAAAAAAAAAACAAAGCTTCTTCAGAACTGGTTTTCTTGTACTTGACATAACTTCAGAGAATTTAACTGTATTTTGCCGTTTTGTAAAATATGCAGTTAAAAACTTTTCGTTTTTGATTGTAAAATTTGCATTCAAATATAAAATGATATTCGTCACCTATTTGTCGATTGTTACATAGACTCCAAAAGCGGTTTTCTCTGATTACGTTTTGCCATCTTCCTGTTTCAATCGGCAACTTAGTATTAGTCGTTTGAAACCGACAGAAAACAATAGCGTCTTTGAAGTCCAAAATATTAAAATATTCTTCAATTTCAAGTTTTTCTTAAAATTTTTGTAGTTTATACCTTTTGACGAATTTTGAATGAGGGAATTCCAGTTCTGAATATATTGATCTAGCAATCTCTGCTTTATGACAGTTTTTAACCATTCTTTATTAACAAAATTTTGTGACTCCCATATGTTTGAGAAACCACAATCTTGAAATATTTTTTGTATAAATTATGATTAAAACATGTTTTTTGCACTGCCTCTAATCAACAGAAACTAAAATCTCATTAAAAATGAAAAATCAGAATATATTTTAATATAAAATTTGTAGAACAGAAGTTAAGTATCCCATAAAACATAATGAATCATGCAGAGACCAAAGCAGCAAAGATATAGTCAATAGAATCTATTTGCATTTGCCTATGTTCTATCCTTATAAAACCTTGCTGTGAGGCATGGTCCCTGACATCAGAAAAATGAATGAAGTATTGGCAACTGGACGTTAAGCAACCAAATATAAATCCTCACTTTTCCGTGAAGTGTTCACAATTATTTGTCTTTTTAAAATTAAAAGGATTAAAAATTCCCAAACTGAAAAGAGTTGAAAATACTTTATTACTTTAGAAGTAAAAATTATAACAGACAGAATAAATACGGCAGAAACAAACAAATGGGAAAAAATAGAGAACAATTTAAAATACCATATATACATATGTTTAAACAGTATACTAGCAGATTATGAACGGGTCAAGGTTGAGCGAACGTGAAGTTCTACCTATTACACTAAAAAGGTGACAATCAAATTTTTTAGGCACGTGTCGAATACACATTCGATAACTTTCTAATTAAAAAAAGGTATAATTGTAAAATTTAAAATTATGAATTTTTAAAAAGTCTATTTTTATATGCCATGTCCTTTGTAACAGTTGTATCATTCCATCAGGTCCTTAGTGCACATTTTTGTTCTTAGTGCACTAAGGAGATCCTTTGCGGTATTACTACGGACCCCATATATTTGAAGCTGTTCAAAATACTGTACATTATAGGTACGTGTATCAGATTGAACAATAATTGTCATATATATAAAAAGAATAGGTAATCTGGTATGAAATATGTCCACTGGAACGACCGTGCAAGTGCTATATATATATTATAGCCAGTCAAGGTCGTTAAAAACTTCCATTTGTTGTTGTCCACTGAAAATAAGCTCTTGAATACACGAATCCCCGTTTTATTAATGCCAAATTTATTTGTTAGTATTTCTTATTCTTTTTCTTATGATTTTATCATATTTTTTTTGTGAAATTTTCTGTGTGGTTGAACATGAAATTGCCTCCAATGCTACTAAGAAAATTTGTTTAATGTCAAATGTTGCAATATATGCTAAGTATTACACGTGGACAGGATGTTCCCCAAAAAATAAGTTATACACACCCCAAGGGTACACGCTAGTGTCATATGGAAAATCACTGGGTCACCTGTAAGATGGTAATCAGCCATGCAACTAATCAGGTTACTTAACTGACCATGTCACTTCAATTTAAAGTTTATCGGTAGATCAAAATGATAAATTCGTTTTAATTAAACATTTCAGATCTAAAGGATTTATCATTATAATGAAGTGAAATAATTAAACCATATCGTATTATTTTCAAAAGATTATTTATTTTCATATTTTTTTTATCTATGCCGGGAAAGAATTGAAAACTGTATTTATAATTTTTAAATTTATTTTATAAAAAATCCGTGTAGGTCTCATGAAATGGAACCCACGCATTCCTACTTAAGATTTATAAAGGAGTAGGTTCAGTAAGACCCCTTTTCGGCCCCAAAATATAGCAGTTTTACTAAATTGTATAGTACTAGAACCGAACACCTGTTTTGGGATATATATACATATAGTTAATTTACCGTAAATAACTGCGAGAAAATGAATAAAACACAAGTTGATAATTGTCTCTTCTCTGCTCATTAATTTGCATGCAATATTTTCTCTGATTTACTTGTGAGATCACCGACACTAATAATAATTACCTAAAAAAAATAGGTGCTCCGTACTGGGAAGATCATATCGGATCCTATCAATTTATTGGTTCCATTCCCCCAATTAAATGAGTCTACACGTCTCCTTAGAAAAAATGCCTTGCAATGCGTCTGAACTAGAAGTACTTCCATATAATTTCGAAAACAGATAATAATCTATTTCACTGGATGAGATTGGGCTGACGGATTTTTAAATGGAAATGTATTAATTTTTATTTATAGCACAAGTTTTACAAGGCAAGATTATTCACCCTGTTCGCCCTACAAATCAAATGGTTGCCTCCTTACACCTACACGAGCTAAAACATATACATATGAACATTTGATATCATTTATTTTGTGTGACAACTCTTCACCAATGACCTGAGTGAAAGGTTGACATGGGCAGATCCAGAAATTTCCATTTTTTAAAGTTTTTGTTGTTTTTTTTTTTGGGGGGGGGGGGGGCAGAGGGGGATGCTTGCTCCAGTCATGCTTCAGTGATTCCCTATATAATCAACAAAATATTTCACACCAAAAAGGGGGGGCGGGGCTTTCTCCTTAATAAGAAATCTCTGTTTTCAGGCATAGGCTCATATAAATTTGCCTTTTGAAGAACTGAAATAAATATGAAACGGCTAATGAGTTTTCAGATGCTTTACATTAAAATACATCATGTACATACATGTGACATACACAATTATATATAAATGTAGAATCAAATCTTGATAAATGTATGTAGTTGAAATTGTTAGCTTTAAACATTAAAAAAATGAACTCCCAAAGTTTAAACACAATTAAGAATGACCATGTACATGATGTACATGTAGTCTGTAATGTATGCCATTGCCATGAAGCTAGATCATTGTAGGTAAACTGTCATCTATTCCCTTAAATCTTTGTCCCCAGTCACCCCAAGTTTGATTTAAATTAGGGAGCTTCCATTTGATTTTTATGGGGGGGCTAGGATGAAATTTGAAAAAAATAGGCAGAACAGGAGTTTTGAGAAGAAAAAAAAGGCAGGATGAGACACTAGCAAAAAAAAAAAGTCAGGACGACAATTTTGGTAAAAAAGTCAGGATAAACTAAAAAAAGAAAGGCAGGAACGAACAGAGTGAAAAATAAAAAGGCAGGACAGAGATTACAGCTAAAAAAAAAATGCAGGATAAAATTTTTCATCCTAGCCCCCCCCCCCCCCCCCCCCATAAAAATCAAATGGTAGCCCCCTTAGTCAAGTATATATCTACTCTATTAGGTCTCTAGTTTGGATAGTGTAGAACTTGCAAATTAAAATCATACTCCTTCCAAATTTCTTTCTTTAAAATATTATGGATGAAATAGCAAGTAAAGAATGAAATTAAATTGGATGAAATGTGTCAATTTTTTTGGTAAAGTAGTATGTCTGAAGTTGTCAAACTTAATGATAGACCCTTCAGGGGCGGATCCAGTCATTTTAAAAAGGGGTTTCCTAACCCAGGACAAAAAGGGGGGGGGGGGGGGGTAATTACATGTCCCCATTCAAATGCATTGATAGTCCAAAAAAGGGGGGTCTTTGACACATTCCCCATTCCCATTCTCAATTTTATCATGTAGTCGTCGTAGTCCGAAGACACTTAGTTTTCGCATAATTACTTTTAGTATAAGTTAACAGAAATCTATGAAACTCAAACACAGGGTTTGTGACCAGAGTTTTTGTCCAGAGTTTAGAAATTACATGAATTAGGGGCCAAAAGGGGCCAATATTAAACTTTGTGTGATTTTATAGAAAATTGAATTATTGGGGTTCTTTGATATATATATATATTCCAAATCTAACTGTGTATTTAGATTCCTAGTTTTTTGGTCCTGTTTAAATTGGTCTATCTTAAGGTTCAAAGGGTCCAAAATTAAACTTATTTTGATTTTAATAATATTTAAATTCTTGGTGTTCTTTAATCATGTTAATATGCTGAATCTGAATATTTACTTAGATTTTTAGTATGGGCCCAAATTTCAAGTTTGTCCAAATTGGGGTCCAATATTTTACTTTGTTTGATTTCAAAAAAATTGAATATATATATATGGGGTTCTTTGATATGCTGAATCTAACCATTCATTTAGATTTTTGATATTTTGGCCCGTTAACAAATTGGTCCACATTGAGATCTAAAGGGTCCAAAATTGAACTTTATTTGATTTCATCAAATAATGAATTATTTGGGTTCTTTGATCATGTTGATATGCTGCATCTAACCATGTATTAAGATTTTGAATATTGGACCATTTTAGAGGTTAATTGTCAATTTAAAATTTTTAAGTACTTGGACCACATTCATTCAATGTCAGAAACCTATGCTGCATCAACTATTGAATCACAATCCAAATTTACAATTCAGAGTTGTATCCATAAAATTGAGAATGGAAATGGGGAATTTGTCAAAGAGACAACAACCCGACCAAATAAAAAAACAACAGCAGAAGGTCACCAACAGGTCTTCAATGTAGCGAGAAATTCCCGCACCCGGAAGCGTCCTTCAGCTGGCCCCTAAACAAATATATACTAGTTCAGTGATAATGAACGCCATACTAATTTCCAAAGTGTACACAAGAAACTAAAATTAAAATAAAACAAGACTTACAAAGGCCAGAGGCTCCTGACTTGGGACAGGCGCAAAATGCGGCAGGGTTAAACATGTTTGTGAGATCTCAACCTCCCCCTATACCTCTAACCAATGTAGAAAAGTTTGAATTGAATGTTGTGTCCATACTTGCTCCAACTGTTCAGGGTTTAAAGTGTACGTTTGTATCAAGCTGAGCCATGCATAGCATTCTTATTGGTTATTTATATATTAATTTGAAATTTTGATGAGTTAGACACATACAGATTATACTGTAAACAATATTTCAGAGTTTAACGTAGTCAAGCAAAACAAATCATAGAAGAATAGTTGAATCATGTTTTTGTTGTCCAATGAAAAATTAGTACGAACACCAAGAAAAAGTATGGGAATGTTTGTTTTTTAAACTATTGACCAGGGTGAAAGTCTTTGAAAGTCATGACTGACCAAAAGTTTGTGAAATGAAATAGCACAAATATTCCATTCTTATTAAATATTATTGTATATAAAGAAAATACTGATGTTTAATAATAGTTTTTACCCTTTTTATGTTTTATAGGACAAGAAAAATAGAAAAATAATGAAAAATATAAACAGTGTCAATAGAAATGAGCGACAAAACAAGATAAACAGAATACAACAAGGCCTAAATGGTAAGACCACTTCTATATACTGTAAATTCAGAAATTATTGCTTGCATTTATTATTTTTCAGGGAATGGACAACTTATTGTGATTACAAAAAAAATCTGCATCAATTATATATACATGATATATATATATGTTTCTGTTATCAAAATATGATTTCTTATTTTTGCGATACTCACCCAGTCACATTAATCGCATTACTAAAAACCTCTGGATAATTTCTGAATTACAGTAATAAACATGATAAAAGTAATTGCCTTTGAATGATGACTCTTATAAAAATAAAAAGATGTGGTATGGTAAATGAGTGACTTATCCACCAGAGTTCAAAGAAGTGGATGCAAGAAATTAAAGGCCAATGATGGGCTGGCCTTCAATAATGAGACAACACTTCCTTTATAGGTCAGCCAATAAAGATCCCAACATGAAAAGATTTAAACAATCCAATTTAGTTCAACATGTTCAAAAACAATAACAATTAATAAAAAAATATCATGTCTGTGAGCACTCAACCTCTTACCTGACCATAATATAGGACAGTGGTTCAAATAACACAGCATATGAACATTCTATAACAACTTTTGCAAGTGGCTAAACTTTAAATATCACTGCAAGGCACTAAACAACGAATATTTAATCTTGGACACAAAGCACTGAAATAAGAGAACTCATATAAAGCATGACAAGTAAGAATATCAAATGAAAGTTTCTCAAATGTTAAAGTCATATGAAACGAGTGAGTGATGAAAAATAAAGTTTGTCCAACTTTTGAACCAATGCATGTATACATCATAAACTTAGTCCTCTGTGCACGATTTTATCATTATTTTCACAAGTATATCATATAAATCGTCAGTTTTTTTTTCTCTCTGTTTGTTATGATTTATCAAATAATGCTGCTCATTAAATGCCGTGTTTAGAAGCTGAGTTTTACTGATTGCCACCTTATAGTAAACAAATCACAAAAAGCATGGGTATTGAGCACGTGTTTAACATGTATAATCAGCTATTTGTTTATTTCAATGACAGATCCTTGCATATTGTGGTCACCGGATTTTTACGAGGAGGGTTACGCTCGGGTCACTATGTATATGGAAAATATGTATCGGCGAATTGCTTCCTGGAAGCAAGCAATTAAAAATAAGTAAACTTCTTCTAAATGTGGACAAATTAAAGAATTTTCCTCAGAAAAAAGTATATGTACTTAAGTTGCATAATGAAAACTATCCATTTAGTTATAAAAAACATAATTATTATACATATTTTTTTTTAATTTGAGGTTTCTTATGACTTTAATTAAAACATGATAAAATAAGCCTATTTATATTGCTGTTTTTTTCTCCATTTATCATGTTTATAACTTCTTTTTTTTATTTTGTGTATTTATAGGTCAGATATCTTGGTTTTTATGATCATCGTCAGGTCCTGCAAGTCTATACTGAAGAGGAAACTTATTTGTTAATACTTTTCTACATAATGTGCTAATTGGATTAATTAATGTGAAATATACTCAATTGTGTGTTTTTCTGGAAAAAGAAATAGAAAAAATTCTACAAAATTGCTATAAACAAAATGGAGTACTATCAAAGATGCACAAGGACACAATGGTGTAAAATGTAACAACCTACATATTCACTGATGGATTATGGAGAAATTAAGAAAAAAAATAGTATCTTTGTCATGTTTGTTGTCGAAATAAACACATGCGTTATCCATTCATGTACATAATATTATGTACATGGCTCTCCATCATATCAAATATACAGAGAAGATGTTTGAAGAACAAGTTGTCAAAATTTATTCAACCAATTGAAGGAAGATGTCTTGTGAATGGAATTATTTATGCACTGAACTGTTATGTCGGGGGTAGAATAATTATACACAGCAGCTGAAACAGAAGACAAGTTAATTTGACATGAAAAGTGTTTATTTTATATAATCTTTTGTATCAACATGATCAATAATTCAGTCTAGGAGAAAATATATTTATACTGTTTGTCAATGTTTGTACTGTTATGAAATTTTTATAGAGGAAAAACATTTCCTTAAGGGAAATTTGATGTTCAGAAATTTCCTTAGAGGAAATTTGAAGAACAATGATTTCCTTAGAGGAAATTTCCTCAAAGGAAAATTTGAAGCGGCAAATTTCCTCAAAAGAAAAAGAATTTCCTCAAAGGAAATAATTATGCAGCAAATTCCCTAAGGGAAATCTTTTTCCCTTGAGGAAAACTCTTTTTCCTCTGAGGAAATTGTTGAAAAAAGGGGCATTACTTTTTCAACAGTGGTGCTAGAGCCAAACATATTTAGGACAAATATCAGAGAACCAATACCAATCAAGTTATCAACTTCATTTTGACTTAACTCCAAAAATTAAGGTGACAACTTTTGCACTCAGCGGAATTGCAATTTTTCCCGGATACTGTTAATATTCTTATACAAGACCTGTTTATTTTCTCTTGCTTATGACCTTAGATATATTATTAATGCTGTATGTTTATGCTTATGACCTTAGATATATTATTGCTGTATATTAATGCTTATGAAATTAGATATATTATTGCTGCATGTTTATACTTTTGACCTTAGATACATTATTGCTGTATGTTGATTGTCACTTGCTTATGACCTTAGATATATTATTGCTGCATGTTTTTTTTTAAATGCTTATGACCTTAGATACATTATTGCTGTATGTTGATTGTCACTTGCTTATGACCTTAGATATATTATTGCTGCATGTTTATGCTTATGACCTTAGATATACTATTGCTGTATGTTGATTGTCTTTTGCTTATGACCTTAGACATGTTAGATATACTATTGCTGTATGTTGATTGTCTTTTGCTTATGACCTTAGACATGTTAGATATACTATTGCTGTATGTTGATTGTCTTTTGCTTATGACCTTAGATATACAATGTATAATATTGCTGCATGTTTATGCTTATGACCTTAGATATATTATTGCTGTATGTTTATTGTCACTTGCTTATGACCTTAGATATATTATTCATGTTATTTGTGCAGGTTTATTGACACTTGCTTAAGTTATTTTATTGCTGTTTGTTTAATTTTCTGTTTTTGTTTCACACATTTTACTTGATGGTGTTATCTCAGTGAAAGATGAAATATATAAACACAAGTGCCTTATTTGTTATACCAATTGTAATGTTTTGTCTTTTTGAAAATGATATTCTCAAATGTACATAACTTAAATTAAGAAGTGTTGAAATTAAGTAAGGATATGGTATGTGATTGCCAATGAGACAACTAAAAACCAGAGATAAAGGTATTTTCAGCCAGTGACTGAACAGCCGTCAACAATGAGCAAGACCTATCAACATTTAAATGTCTGCATGAAAAAAACACAAAAACATTCAAATGGATAAACATAAGACACTGTGTGCAATGGTGTGAAAGCTATATATGCAAAACTATATACTGAAAATTCAGAAATTATTGCTAGCAATTGTAAGTGCCATTTTTCTCAATTTCATCATTTTTTTGTGTGCAAAATTTAGAATAATCCTGTTTAGTTCATAAAAAATTTCAATATGCAAGTGTATATTATTGTGATTATAACCCTGTCACTATTTTCACAATAATAAAAACAGCAATAATTTCTGAATTTATAGTAGTTAAATTTTTGACACATAGTGATTTACTTTCAATTAAGCATGCCTAGACAAAAATCGTAGAACACACAATTATATATTTCTACAATTAAGATTCAAAGAAATACTTGTACCCATAATAACTTAGTCCGTTTTGTGAAATTGCTTCACTCATGCAAATTAGAGGATTTTTTTATGTTTTCTTTTTAGTTATATCACTTCCCATGTGAACAATTATTGTTCCCATGGGAAAACATATTGTTCCCAAGGGAAAAATTATTGTTCCCATGGGAAAAATTATTGTTCCCATGGGAAAAAATATTGTTCCCATGGGAAAATACTTTTCCCAGTATTTTCCCATGGGAAGAAAAGGAGTTCCCTTGGGAAGAAAAGTTCCCTTGGGAAATTTAAAGTTTCCCTTGGGAAATTTAGAACTTCCCATGGGAACAAACAATTTACTTATGTTCCCATGGGAACTTTAAAGTTCCTATGGGAACTCTAAACTTCCCATGGGAAAAGTAATTTTTCCCATGGGAACTTTCAATGTTCCCATGGGAAATTCTAATATTCCCATGGGAATTATCAAATTTCCCATGGGAAATGTACTTTTAATCAGCTGCAGTGACAAGAGTGACAACAGTGACAAGTTGGGACATATGGCATTTTTTTAATTTTTCAATAATCTATCACTGGGCAAATTTTTTTTTTGATATCTTGTAAACCGACAAAGTCAGATTTGCCGATACCGGAATGGCAAATTTGTCCCGCACAGTGTTCCAGTAAAACCAACTGAATGCAAAATAAATTATGCAGTTCCATCGGATCCGGTGTTGTCAAGTGAATGTGTCATTTTTTGGCAGATGTTAAGATTGTAATGTTCTTCCTCTGGAACCATACACATGGGCTCGATTACTGGATATTCATATGTTTAATTAACCGGGTTTTTTTCTTCAACTTTTCGTCGTATCGCTGTCAATTTGTATTCAAATTTTAATGTCGTTATCAATAAATATTTAATTATTTAATACCAGAAATATGCAATTTTCTGTCATTGTCATAAACTCAAAATACGGCAAATAGAAATTGATTAAATATATTTATATCCGCTAATCGAGCACCTATTGGGACAAACTCAACAAAAAGCTATACATACAATTATGAATTATGGATATTTCTTAGAATAGACGGTCATCCTTTAAAAGTTACGGCCATCCTTTACAAATTACGGTCATCTTTTAACCAATTACGGTCACCCTTGTTATGAATCGCTGATCCTGTTACGGTCATCTCGATTATGATTTACGGTCATCTTATCGATTTTTTTCAAATCCAATTTCCTATTTAATACACATTTCTCTGGAATAATTTGCGATTTCCGTGTGAATCTTTTATAAATTTACATCGTACCAATGTATGCTTCGTAAAGAAAATGATATAGAAACACTTAAACAGACAAAACAAATACTGACCTAATTTTTCATCCGACATCTTGGGATGACCGTGAATGCAGTTACGGTCATCAGCGTTACCCCAGTGACCACTGTCCAAGGTTAGGGGGAGGGTTGGGTTCCAACTTACATGTTTAACCCCGCCACACTCTGTATGTGTCTGTCCCAAGTCAGGAGCCTGTATTTCAGTGGTTGTTATTTGTTGCTAAGTTTTCCGTTCATTATTTTGTAGATAAATTAGGCTGCAAGTTTTCTCGTTTGCATTGTTTTTTTCAAGGCCTTTTATTTCTGATGGTATGGGTTTGCTTATAGTTGAAGGAGGTATGATGAGCTATAGTTGTTAATTTCAGTGTCTTTTTGTTTCGTTTGGAGAGTTGTCTCAATGGCAAATACCACATCTCCTTTTATGCTTATTTACAAAATACAAAATAGTTATGTATCACTTGTTTGAGCACGTGAGTGAAATATTGCCTTTGAGAATTACACAATATCTTTTGCTTTTAGTTAGCATTCACATTTAGAGAAGTGCTACTACTCCTCTTTGTATTTTAACTTGAAAAAGAACCCTGAGTACCAATTTTATTACAGTTATTTAGGGCTTCACATAAAGAAAACTGAAGGTCAGAAACTTGCTGCAAATAAAGTGTGTTTTTAACAACTTCAATTTAATTTCTCGACAAATATCCTTTTAAAATCGATTTGTATATTATTTTTTTTTACGCATTTCAATTTGTACAAAGTAAATAATATAAATTATAATTTGTACATTTTTTTGGAGTAAAAATCATAATTTGTACAAAATCAAAACTTGTCCACAATATATGGGCGTTTTTCAATAAAAGCGTACTGTGCATTTCAGACCTAAAAAAAATGGAAAATCAACTTGTCTAAAATTTAATTTCAAGAGTTATTTTGAATACCTCTATAATAGACCTGTTTGTAAACAAAAAGTGCAATCTTAAATATTCTTTAAAATGATATTATTTTCATAATTTGTGTGCTGTTTCTTTCGTAGGGGACTTTTGTCCCCTACGAAACTTCTTCTAAACACACATATTTTTTGCAATTTTAAATGTCTCCTATAGACATTCCAGTTTGTTTACTTTAAATACTAGAAAAATATAAATGTTTTTTCTGAATTAGAAAATCATTTTTATCGATAAAGATTAGACAGTACTTCACATATGAAGGTTCAACTCATGTTACGTAGTGGACATTTTGATGCGTTTCGTAGTGGACAAAACCGTTTCGTAGTGGACAAAAAGTTTCGTAGTTGACATCAACCCTATTATATGTTAATAAAAACATAATAAAAATTACATGAAACTAACCCTTGTTATTTGTTTTGCACGAATATAATTGAAAAAAGATTAAAAAAAAGACTCCATGGTAGTGGTAGTGTCCACTACGAAACGTTTTTCTCCCATACTTGTTTCGTAGGGGACCGTTTCGTAAGGGACGTATTCGCATGCTTTATTTTTCCCCACAATCCCTATATTGTAATAGTAACCACACTGATTGTATTCATCAAAGCATTTATCAAGCTGTACACTGATATTTTTTTCATAATTTTAAAACCAGATACTGAAGGAGATTTGACCCGTTTCGTAGGGGACATTATCAAAAATACGGTATCACTCTGGTCCATTTGATGTGCTCAATTTTTCTTACCAACAATTTAATTGCCGTTATAAAAGCATCACTTCTTTTGTAAGACCCTAATGTTTATATCTCTTGCAAACAAAAATTACATTGATTTTATAAAACGGTTTATTAGCAAATTTTAATGACTTCGTTTCGTAGTAGACAATTTGTGAGGGACACACCTTCTGAAATTAAAAAACCTATATTGAAAGCTGTTTATCAGAATATGTTGGCTCTGAACATACTTTTGAATTATTAAAGAACTTAATATGTAAAGTAAAAAAAACATTAATTTCTTCATTTTTTTACGATATTTTAGAGTATGAATGTTGGACAGGCGGTCTAGGGACATGCCATTTTGGTTGTTTTGGACCATTCAGGAGTCAATATCTTATCAATCCCTCTAAAAAATAAACTGTTTCTTTGCTTAAAAATGTTAAATCTAATTCAATGTACTGACTGCACAAAAAATTACTTGCAAAGATCAAACACATTTTTTTTAAAGTGGCTAGGACAAGAAAATACGTTTTTATTGAAAAACGCCCATATATAAAAGGTGTTTCTGTTAAAGTCCTATGGACCTAGGCCTATCCTCATTAGGTATCCCTAGCCATAGGTTTTCCGTTTTTGAATATTAAGAATTGTTCGAGTTTGAATTTTACGTATATATGGGACAGAGACATATAATATATCTCTGATGGAGATAATGTTCCTTTTATCCCCTTTACGTACATGTATATTAAATTAAATATCAATTATTAAAATAACAAAAAGGAACACATATAGCCAATGCAGGGGTACCTGCTGAGGATCATAATTAAAATGTATATGCTTTCAGAGCACTTGTCCACCAAAAGTAACAATTCACATAGTCAGGAGGATTTAATTTGTACTGCTCCCAATATTGTGTATGGTATTTCTCTGTTCAGGCCTAGCTAGGCCCATACAACCAGTTATATAATTTAGATCTACTGTATTGTTCCTGGACCGGACTGATTTTAAGAATTCATTTACTGTTATCTGTTATTGTCTCTTTTCAATTCCTTGTTATCTGTTTTAAGCCAAATCAATTTACTGTTATGCTGTTATTGTTGGAACCCCCCTTGCCCCCCCCCCCCTCATCAAGGTATTTATATGAGTCATAATAATCGAGATTATTCTCCGTGCATTTAAAGTTAAAGATCGAAAGACTGCGGTCGAAAATGAACGACTTTAGTTTTATTCACATTTATGGACAGTTTCTATGTTGTACACTAGTCCGACACAATATCAAGCATGATTCATATACATTCCTATAGAACGCAGACAGTAATTAGTGGATCGAATCGCATTAAGGTGGAAAGAAGCCTCGGAAAACGAGGTTGTTTAAAATTTGCCAAAAAAAAACACAAATCTAGATTGAATTGACAGTTAAAACAATTATTTACATTTGGGAGGAAAAAAGTCATATTTGGGGGAAAAAAAAAACAGATATAGCTTACTGTTTTGGATTTGTTTTGTCAGATTTGTGAAATCCTCTGGTTTTATCCATTTGAATGCCTTAACAAATTTGCCCATTGACGCCCATTTTCTTCTTTATAAATCTTTTACATGTATAGTTATAAGCTATTTGTAAAAGTCTTATAAAATCTTATTTATTTTTTAATAGTTTTTGAGAACTTTAACTGGTCAATGATAAAGCTATGAAAAATCAAGAGAGAACATTTCCTGCAAAAAATTTAATGGCTTATATCTCGAAAACAAGCACATTGACCCCTATATTTTTGCTTTTTTTGATTCCTCAATTAATCCCCAATCCATATGTACTTGTGTTATGGAATGCCATTTATTTTGAAAGTGAGCAGAAAACTTCCTTAATGATAACGGTTATAATTAGCACTTAGAAAACACTATAGTCATGAATCTCCTTATTCCGTTTATTACATATCTTATGTGACAACTCTAGCTAGTACAGACATTATTCACTGAAAGACATTCTTTTTATGTGTGTGTTAATTGTTAAAATAAGAGATGAGAAGCGGATTTCACGCTAATATTTGACCCAAGAAAATGATTGACTTCTTTGAATTTGCACATAATATATGGAAATGAATAACAAATAAATAATTGTAGGCAAGATTTTCAATGTTAAAACGACTTTTAAAATATAACATCATTTAAACAAGAGAATGAAACGAAAGTCATGATTTTATCTGTTCAACCATGCTGCCAGTATTAGTGCCGGAAACACCAGGCACAACGAATAAAACAAAAGAATTTCACATACGCCGAACACAGGGATACTTGCATAAACTCAGCTTTTCAATAAAAATTTGGTTAGTAGGAATAAAGTAAAAACAAAAAATCAAAAATCAAAAAAATCTTTATATAAAGGTTGTTTTAAATTTACTTTCTTATACATACATTCTGATATGTCTTTGTGTGCGCGCGCGCGTGTGTGTGTGTGTGTGTATGTGTGTGTGTGTGTGTATGTGTGTGTGTGTGGTTCATTACCTGGTGTATCCTCTCCACGGTCTGAAAATGATTGGCAGCAGTTGTTTCCGTCTGCTTTAAAGCACAAATCAATAAAACCTTGTGAACTGTTTTCTGACTTTGACCACTGATCAATCCAAAATGAACAATTGAAAAGGATGAATGATATCACAAGTATACTGAGAATAAAAAAAGTGCATGTACTGTGTTTATCCATATTATCAACGCCCAATCCTTATACATGAATATTCACAAATAAAGAAATATCGAAATCTGAAGTATTAAAATGTGATCATTGATTGGAAGATTACACAAATATACAAAATATTTTAATAGGACTGCCAAACATTGTTTTGAAACATGAGAATACCCCCTTGAGAAGTTAAGGAAGAGATTTCTTTATTTCAAGTTCGAGACGCTAGGTTATCTAGGTTATGTCGTTATATTGAAATAACCTTTTAATCGTGTATTGGCAAACTGACATAATAATTTTATGACAACTGACTTGGTGGTTAAAAAAATATTCACAAAATATTTTTTGTTTGAATGCCAAACTATGAATTATGAGAATAACCATTGGAAAGATAAGAGAGATAGTATTGTTTTAAATTCGACGCGCCAGGTATTTTTTTTTAATAATGAAATAAGCATTTGGTATTTGGCAACGGTTTAACTTGAATGATTCCATTTATTTGTGGTTAAAAAAAAATGTAAGTAACAACCAACATAGCATAAGGAATACTAATCATTGACAATATTAGTGCACAATATTCAACTTACTGATACACACAGTTTGTTGTTTTCTATACTCAAACAACAACATTTTAGTTCATATAATATACTGGTAAAATGTCGTTTTCTACATCAAAGAGTATCCGTATTATTTTTGCGCAGTGTTTCCTTGTATCATATTATCTAATGTTTGTTAGCATCTCTACAGACAATTGGACAGTTGATGGTGGAAATCATGAAGGGATATGGAAGAAATGTGCATATAGTACAAATATATCAACGAGTTACGAAAATAAAACATCCTATTTCAATGCAACATGCTGTTCATCTAGACAATTTAAAGGTAAGATATTTAAAATATAATTGTCTAAAAAGTCGATGTAAGCTAGTTAATAACTATAGAAGTTATAAATGAATCCTGGAGGAAAGTCTATACGAAAGCAGAAGCATGTAGTTTTTACATCATGGTATAAAAATAGACCAGTGTTGTCTTTGTCGAAAATATGGATATTGTCAATAACGCAATTCAATTATAAAAATCAGTAAGGCCTTGTGAGTCTCGTCTTCTATTCGGATTCGTTTGTTTAAATATGTTAACTCGTAAAAACCATGGTATATATAGTCTCGATAACCCAGACGCATATTTAAATATAGCGTCTGGGGTGATTAACCGGACTGGTCAGATATTTATAGGGGGCGTAACAAATAATTAAATATAGAACATATCTATAAATAGCACTTCCGGTATCCCCATTCTATTTTTAAAAAACAATTAATACAAACAGTAAACACTTAACAGTGTAACGTTACATCAAGGACTTATATATTCTATATCATCCCTGGTTACATGTATAAAAATTATGTGATTATTAAAACTGACATTTTGTAGTTGACCCTATTTTGCCCAACTTGCAGATGGGTAAATTTAAAAGAACGATCGAAAACTGTAATTAATAGCGGTGGTCTTTTTTCCTGAATTTTGTGACCCATGTAAAAAAAAAATTAAGAATTAAGACAGAATTTTTTTTCGTGGGAAAAATTTGATTGATTATATAAAGAAACAATGTAGCATGAGTACTGTAGAGTGCCCTCATTATAACAAGGTCTGGATCAGCCACTGTTTGTGTATAGGGGGTATCAGGCTCCGCTATGCGCTAAGAGATCCCAGGGATCCGTATAGGCGGACCGTTGTACATAAAGCCATACAATATACCCTAATTTTCAGGCGAGTTATAGTTTCTCCGACATGTATCCCGAACGGCCTATAATCTAGGACCTCATCTTTATATGTATTGTCATTTTTTCAGTCCTGAGCATTTAATACCAATATTTACCACAAGACGATAACCAAGCAACCCAAAATCAATCTTTTTGTATATTATAACACACCACGTTCAATATTCTCTTATCTTCATACTATAAAATGTCATTTTTCTATATTTTTGTATTATACTAGCATACACTTTCTATTCTATGAAATATTTCCCACTTGACGTTATAAGCAACCAACAGTCGGTATATTAATCTATATTGTATCCACATTAGTCTGTATTCTTTATTTTCCCCCTTTTTTCTTAGTTTTGTCTTATTTCTGTAAATCCTTGTTATTATTTATGCTTTCCTTTTTATATAATCTTTCAGATATCTGACGCACTCGAAAAGCACACATCAAGTTACGTTTATGGAAAGAAAAACAACTTATACAAATACTAAGATTTCAATGGAGAAAATCCCCCATAACAACTTGTTACTAGCAGATCAGTGAGATCATACAATGAGCCAACTTTTTATTGACAAAATTAACTGATCTTAAAATTGCAAACGACAGAATAGTCTGAATGTTTCACAATAATCTATATCGCCTAATCCTTTTGGGAAGAAAACATTTAGGGACCAATCTTCACACAATAACACTTTGTCAGTCTCCGTGTCCATGAAGAAATACATAAGTTAACCAGTCTTTCATGAAACCCAATTTAATACTCTATGAATACATGTTTGAATTAATCACATGGAAAAGATACTGCATTATAACTTGTAAAAAAAAAATTACTGAAAAGTGTATTCTCTTACTACAAACTATTATGCTGAGTTCACACGTAATACGAATTTGATTCCAATATCCATCATGTATTAAAGGGCAGCTTCACAAAAATTCTCCTGTACATGTGAACCTTTATATAAAATAAGGAGATTGGTATGATTGCTGATGAGGCAACAACCTAGCAAAGTTCAAATGACATGGATGTTCGCAAATATAATAACTGATCGGCCTTCAATATTAAGAAAACTCCATACCACATAAATAACTGAGAAGGGCCATCATGTAAATGAGATACAATTCAAACGTGAAAACTGTTAAATTTCTTATATGAATTTTAATTTGTTTAATTTCTCTGACATATCTGACAACAATGTGATTCTTGATTTTTGATTTATTTACTTAATGAATGTCTGTGTACCTTTTTTCGCTTTATGGTTGCTGTCAGAATAATGTTTATACTGTGATTATAATGATTGCTGGCAGCTTCAGTAATTCAAAACAAATCTTTGAATCTTTTTTTCTTATAAAATTGGAGCTGTTTATGATACAATGAAAATTCAAGTATTATAGATTTTTTTTAATTCTTCACATTTTACACATAATATCTGTGTCCAGAAATCTTCATTGGTTTGTCTACAAAAGAAAGTAAATGTTAAATCATATTAATTTTTGGTCACCAGCATAGCATATATGAAAAACAAAATGTTTGGAAAAAACATCATATATAAATATACATTTTAAAATGTCTTGATGCAAGCTGAATCCCGCTACGGCATGCAAGATTATCTCGCTGTGTTGATGACACAACCCATTGGTGGCATTGGGTTGTTTCCTGTTCTTTTGTCGGATTGACGTCTCTTTGACACGTTCCCTGTTTGTATTCTCTATCAAAATCATGCATGAACTTTTATCATTATTGAAGGCCATACAGTTGCCTATAAGTGCTCACATCCACCTTGTTTGACCTTGGAGTGGATAACTGTCTCATTGGTATTCATACCGCATCTTCTTATTTGTATAATGTTGACCTTTTGGTACTTTATTCTCAATTTTTGTTTAAGTCAACAGTATGTCCTCTTAATTATGTTGATGTCTACTTTTGGTAATGTATATCACTGGGATCAGTCACCAGTTGATGCCTCATTGAGACCTCCTTTCATTGATGCTGGATCTATTGTTTTGCATAAAAATCGAATTTTCAGTGTTTTCCTCATGCCATGGTTTTATTGTAAGGTTTAGAAAGCCAATTGGTATATATTCACCGACAACATTGCACATGTTGCATGTGTTCTTTTATGATTTTTTTTGAGTGTGGAAAAAATGCCTTTTAAAAGTGCAAAAAAAGTATTGTCCAGTTGACCAGTCCAGACTTTGTTTACTAACAGTATATTTAAATTACTTTTTATAACAACCTGTCCCACTTCTTCTATGTTTGTATAAGCTAAGTGCATTTGTTTTAAAAAAAAATCGAGCACAAATCATTTTCACCGTTTGGTGTATGTTCAAATTGGCATCTTCTACATATACTTTGTTTGGTTTTCTTCTGCTAATGGTTTTGGATTGCGTTCCCTCTTTTAAATGTGTACAACATTGCGCATCATTCCTCCCCCCTTTTTTTTTTACACATATCAAAATGCGAACTCCATTATACAATGCAGACAGATACAACAAACTTATCCTGGATGAAGTTCATATTTCATAGCACTTTTCAATAAAGTATTTATAGTTACCACAAATCAACCACAAAATGTATTTATAGCGTACACACGACTGTTCGAGTGGTCCCAGTCAATACAAAAATTGCCATTTATTATATATATTATTAACATGCTTGCATAGCACGGACATGCATGAAAGAATATAACTACTCGGTGTTTCAGGTTGTATCAAAATTTATGTAACAGTTTGTGTTGTTATATCATGATTATATCTTACCAAAGTTTGATGTGCTGTTATTTTCCTTTGCGGTCATGGAAGCCATGCTGTCTGGTGTTTTCCACGACTTGAATGTCGTCACAGAAAAATATAAATAGCTTTAAACAACAATCGGTACACTCGGGCTTTTCAATAGTATTATCGTAATACAATTTCTTCCGAAGTCAATAACCAACTTCTTGGTTATTCGTCTTGGACATTATCTTTAAATACAAGCTAAAAAATCCGATACTATTCCGAATGTCATAAATTACCATTTTTATATCACTTGTCATCCAGACGCTCTACTTTGAAAAATAAAGCGGCTGGATGATCGAGACTATGGTATATATAGTACTTAATGACAATTCGTACAGTGTACTTGGTACTCTTAAGTAGGAAGTTATTAAGTACTATATATACCATGTTTTTTACGAGTTAACGTATTTAAACAAACGAATCCGAAGGATGAGTTTGTTTAAATATGTTAATGAGTAACACACATGGTATATAAAATTTGTAATATAAATAAAATGATTGACAGCTTCAAGACCTTCAACAGGTCGGGACCACTACCTTATATGGAAATGCATAAATAAGCATACTTATGTTCTCGCACATGTAATTGTTTATTTACATGTGACGCAATTTATTTTTACCTAGGTATTTGACCAATCCACTAAATGAGTCACAATGCATGAAGGACTACTACGTGTTTACAATCAACCAAGAACACGTGTTATTTGCTGAAATACAACACATTTTTTCGTGCAATGCGGGATTCACAATTTCGCTTAGTTTTTCATTTTGTGTATCCTCTTTTAAAGTTCGTGATATAAAGTATTACTTCCATGCTCAGATTAACGAAGAGTTGTTTCTATGCGAAGAAAAAAGGGTTTGAATTATCCGATATATAGCCATTAACATGTTTGATGATTGCATGTGATTTCATGTATTTGTCCACCAGAGGCAACGAAACAACAGCGAAAAAACACAATTACCCATGAGACAAACTTACTGGTGTAAAGTAAGCCGTCGATAACAGCCGGTGCTGATATTCAAGAGTATAGCAATGTTCGTATAGATAATTAAAGGCAAATGTGGGATCCTTGAATTTTGTGTTCGTAAAAAATCAAAAGAAATATTTACATACATGGCAGTGTTAACAAACTCTGTAAGTATTTTTGTTGGTCACATTTCAGTATATGGGACTTCCAAACTGTTCCCTTTTTTGAAGGTAGTGAAGTCAGCAACTGTAGTTTCAGTTTGTTCGTTTTTTAACGGGCTCGGACATTTGCCAAACTGAATAAAATCATTTCAGCTGATTTCTTAAACCTGCAAAGTAAAACTTTGGTTGGCTTGCTTGCTTTGTTTGTATAGTTGTTTATACAAGCTTTGAAAATAAGATTGACATCTTTAAACAATATATATATATAGGCATAGTTTAACTTGTATATTTTATATTTTGTACAATATACAAACAAAGCAAGCAAGCTAACCAAAGTTTTACTCCACATGCATTAGGAAATAAGATGTAATGATTTTATCCATATGTATGTGCGACAAGGTGGAAAATTTGATATGTTTTGTGAAAATTGCAGCGTTGGATCTATAATAAAAAAAAAAGATGTGGTATGATTGCCAATGAGACAGCTGTCCACAAGAGACCAAAATGACACAGCAATTAACATTTATAGATCACCGTACGGCCTTTAACAATGAGCAAAGCCCATACCGCATAGTAAGCTATAAAAGTTCCCGATATGACAATGTAAAACAATTCAAACGAGAAAACTAACGGCCTTAATTATATAAAAAAAAAATGAACGAAAAGCAAATATGTAACACATAAACAAACGACAACCACTGAAATACAGGCTCCTATACAATACATATTTTTTTTATGGGATAGATTTCTTGTCCTTTTATATATTTACTTGGGCCGTTTTTTTGTTTGTTTTTTTTTTGTTTGGATTGTTTTACACAAGTAATTTTTGGGTCATTAATAGCTTACTTTTCAGCATTGGACCTATGACTGCTTACTTTACTAAATTATGTCTTTGTTGGAAAGATGTCTCATTTGGCACTCATACCTCATCTTCTTATTTCTATATACAAAGCACGTTTTAGAAAAAAAAATAATAGGTAATATGGTACCCACTATGATCCAGAGACTTAATATTGGAGATATTTTACATATGTCAACAGGACAGCAGCCGAACGATAAAAAAAACCCTCTGAGGTATATTTTGTGATAAAATTAGCAACAAACGGATATTATCGATGGATGAAACTATAAAAAATGTATTGAGCTATATACCGTACCCGCTCAGTGGCGGATCCAGGGGGCGGGGGTTCCGGGGGATGGACCCCCTTTTTTTTGGACGATCAGTGCATTTGGATGGGGACATGTAGTTGGAACCTCCTCCCCTTTTGTCCAGGGTTAGGACCCCCTTTTTTAAAATGGCTGGACCCGCCCCTGCCGCTTTCATAACACTTCTTTTTAGCATACTGAGTATTATGATGTTCTTACTATTAGTTCAGGTCCTGATAAAAAAAAATACACATTCAGTACAGAAAGAAGTGTTTCAATGAAAGTTTCGTGTTTTTCTAGGCAGAAATGATTTTGCAATGACATCATACAGGTTTAAAAGAGCTCAAATGATTTTCTTACTGGACAGTGGTCACTTCATTGGATATTTCACTGTGTCATGTCGTGAAATTAATGCAGGTTTAATTCATAACAATGCACAAAACCGGTTCAACTACTTTTGCAAGGCGAAAAAGAAAGTCAAATCGTGAAGCCAATAAACAATATTTTTTTAATCTGAGCATGCAAATTGAAGATTACGTTATATATTTTACATTAAATATATTTGCAGAATAAAAACTTTGGTAATGAGAGTCCCAGACAATATATTAATTGACTGTTTTCCCACTAATTCCACGTGTTTTAAGTAGTAGTTTACTCGTAGTAGCCCACAATGCATTGTTGTTCATTGAATCGATTGGTCAGTTTTTCAAGGCCATATTGGCTTTGTGTTTTGGAAATTACTATGCAAATATATTCTGACGTCAGAAAATCTAGAGTTCTCGACCTGTTCAACTAATATTGGAAATTGATCACGTTACAGTTTTATCCAATGAAATGGAAGCTCGCGCAAGTCACTTTTGCGCCTCGTGTATGATCTTTTGTGTATTTCATGTAATAGAACCCCTGAATTTGCAAAAAGGAAAACAAATGTCAGATTTTCCCGATTTTTATTTAGTTTTGCGCCCCTGTGTATGGTTGTTTGCGCAAGTAACTTCATAATCTCATCGGACTGAGGTAAACAAAAATATCGGATTCCAGCGTCGGACAAGGTTTAAATTATTATTCTAATGGCGGTAAGAATTGTTTTGTTTTTGTTTTCAAGTAGCATACAAATTAATCATATTTTACAGAATTTTCATCTCATTGAAAAATGCATATTTATACATTTTTAGTTTTCGTACAAACTGCTTTCTTCCGTTATTCTATTAATTCGATTAAGTTAGAGTAATTAATTATTTTAATATTAAAACACTGTATTTTTAAACAGTAGCGGAGCCAGGGAGCGTAGATAGCGTACGTTCCCCTAATTGATCGCCAAAAAATCATGTTTTTTTTAAAGATATTTGTAGCCGATATTTATTCCTTTTTCTATAGGTACCCACTTTTTTAAATCGAATTGGATCTTCGCAAAGGAAATGATAATTTCACAAACTTAAAGAGGAAACATTTAGTAATTGTTTCCAAAAATAGGGGTATTCGTAACAATTCTATATAGTTTGAAAAAGGTTTCTTAAGATTTAGGTACACATAATTTATTGCTTTTTGTTATGAAATGAAAACAAATGAATATCTTGACCTTTTAGTACGTTTAACAGTTTCCTAAATATTTAAGAGACGGATACATTTAAAACTGAAAAGGTGGAGCTTCAGCCATGGAATAACATGAACATGAATATGTTATACCATGGCTGAAGCTCCGCCTTTTTTCCTTTGAATTCTAGTTGAGTTGCATATTTAATTAGCAAAGTATGGTACACCATTAATTTGCATATAATATACCATGGTTTTCCCTTACCACACTTTTTAAGCAAATTATTTCATAAAAACATCAAAGGAAAAAATCCAATTTATGTTACAAGTTACATTGTCTTAACAGGTTTAAAAAACCTGACATCGTACATGTATTGCAATAATCATTTGTTTGTATTTAACTGTGCTTTATCTTATTGGCTGCCTGACAGATATACCCCAGTTATGTTCTCATATATTTTGTAATGGCATGATTCTAATTCCTTAAACTAGGGATTGTCCTGGATTTGACAAAGACATACTATTTCAATCAGTTTAATTGAGATCTGGATCTCGCATGCAGTCTGCAGTCCCTTATTAATATGTGCATCATTTACATGTTAAATATTTGGTTTTCGTTCATATTTTGTACATAAATTAAGCCGTAAGTGTTCATGTTTGAATTGATTTACATTGTCATTTCGGGGCGTTTTATAGCTGACAATGTGGTATAGGCTTTGCTTTGTTGAAGATATTAGTGTTAATTTCTGTGTAATTTGGTCTCTTATGGCGCTCAAGCCAAATTCTCTTTTTTTATAATCATTGTCCTTTTTGTCTCATTGGCAATCATACCACATCTTCTTTTTTATAATCATAGTCATTTTGCTTATAGTTTCGTTTGTTAACTATTCTGACATTGGACTCGAGCTACTTTAAAATTTGAGTTCTACTATGAGAATAGCTTTGTGTTTGTTTCTTTGAAATTTTCTTAACCTATAGGGAGTAAGTTGATATATCACAAATAAAATTAAGAATGGAAGTGAGGAATATGTTTTTGAGACCAGAACCGGACCCAAAAGCAGATAACACATGTTTAACCCCGCATTCGTGCGCCTGTTCTAAGTCAAGAGTCTCTGATTTTCGTTAAGCTTGTATGTTATTAATCGTAAGTTCATTTTTATGTTTTGGAGTTTGAACTACACATTTTTTAAGGGGATATCTGAGGCCCGCCAATGGATGAGGGTTTTTCGCTTTATTGAAGACCAAATGGTGGCCCTTCTCTTTTGTCATGTTACTGTCTCTTTTACACATTCAACATTCCCATTCTCAATTTTTAAGAATGTTAGGTTCAATTGAAAACTTTATCCTTTTATCTCGTGAAAAAGT
This sequence comes from Mytilus galloprovincialis, assembly GCF_965363235.1. Taxonomy (NCBI): domain Eukaryota; kingdom Metazoa; phylum Mollusca; class Bivalvia; order Mytilida; family Mytilidae; genus Mytilus; species Mytilus galloprovincialis. The sequence goes on from NC_134845.1 coordinate 51,490,268, forward strand.
AGAGAGAACTATTGATTCAGTAGTACCATGTGCTACCAGTTATGATAGATAATGCAAAAAGTTTCAATCACTTTACCTTACATTTCATTTCATGGACATGTAGATATGGATAGACTATTTTTACATCTTTAAAATTCACACATAGGTATACGCATATCAATAAACTGATCTCTGTGCAAAGCATCGTTAAAGAACACTTTGACAGAGAGCTCAATCATCTGAACACTTTGTTATGCTGGTCACATGAAACTTGAAATATCACTGTCTGTCAACAAACCGCACTGAGATCCTGAAAAAAATTACTTTGCTCACAGTTGAAGGCCATATGGTGACCTATAGTTGTTAATTTCTGTGTCAATTTATCTCTTGTGGAGAGTTCGCAATGGCACTCTAGAGAAATGAAGATAATTGAATTAGGATTTCATTGTCTCGTGTAAAACACGGACCAATATTATGGCGCAATAGATTTAATAAAAAAGCTTACAATTGAGATGTCAAGTTAAGGTAGATAGGTTGTCTTCCTCCATCTTGGATTTTAAAATACTAGAAAACAAGGTCTAGATCTTTGATGAAATGTGCAAATTTTTATAGTAGTAGGTAATTCATGTGTAAGAGTTTTCATTATAATATAGAAAATGCCATGTTTGATCATGTTTTATGATTGTATTTTACAAAAAATAAAAATCTTTTGCTTGATTTTTTTCTTTAAACTTTGTCAAATAAGGGGACGCAACTCAAATGCAAGGGCAGATAATTCAGATAGTGGTACTTTTACAATAGAATGTGTTAGGAATTTACCCATTTTTTACATGTAGCAAGAAAACGAGTCCGGTCACCCTATTTTTTCTTTTTCTTATCTGAAAACATAATACTGGAGCTTTCTCCTCATATTTTATCTGAAAATTCTATGGTATGATTTGCGTTTTATGGCGGAAAATTGGGTTTTCCATGCATAATCTATACACAATCTTGACAATTTTGCACAACCTGTAGTGTGAAAATAAGTACAGTGACCCATTCTTTTAATTAATGTTTTTAAACAAGCAGGATATGAACTACATTTTGGCAAATTATTAAAAGATTCTATGGATTATAATTTAAACACCCAATCTACCTTAAGCGCTGAAGAAATAAATTCTAGCGCTTGAGATTCGATTACAACACTATTAATTTTGAGAAAGGAAATCGGGAATGTGTCAAAGCGACAACAACCCGACGACAGAGCAGACAACAGCAGAAGGCCACCAATGGGCCACCAATGTAGCGAGAAACTCCGGCACCAGTAGGCGTCCTTCAGCTGGCCCCTTAAAAAATAAGTATACTAGTATAGTGATAATGGACGTCATACTTAACTCCGAATTATACACAAGAAACTAAAATTAAAAATCCTACAAGACTAACAAAGGCCAGAGGCTCCTGACTTGGGACAGGCGCAAAATTGCGGCGGGGTTAAACATGTTTATGAGATGTCACCCCCCCTTACCTCTAGCCAATGTAGAAAAGTAAACGCATATCAATATGCACATTAAAATTTAGTTCAAGAGAAGTTTAAGTCCGATGTCAGAAGATGTAACAAAAGAAAATAAATAAAATGACAATAGTACATAAATAACAACAGACTACTAGCAGTTAAATGACATGCCAGCTCCTTACTTTATAGTGTATGTGCTGAACTTTGCATCTCAGATGCTAGACTATAAATCTTCAGCGCTAGATCTTTAATCTAGACCACAGGCACTTGTCTCGGGGAAAAATTCTATATACCTTAACATAAGATTTTTTTTCTGAGACAAGTGCCTGTGATCTAGATTATTTATTTTTATTAGAATCTATATAACAACCAAAGGTCTCTTTACAAGCTGCTATAATAACAACAGACAAGGTTCAAATGGCAGTTGAAATGTCAAACAATAGCCGGCAAGAATTTTGACGGTTGTATGTGATTGACACTTAAGGTGGATTCATGATATATACCCCAATCTTGGGATGTACAATCCCAGTACAAAAGCGGTCTAGTTATTTGCCCAAATCTGCAAATTTAGTGACAGATTTGCAATTTATTGGTAAGACGAATTATTTATATAAAGAAAACTTGCTGATTTATTATACAACTCGAAATATTTAAACAAATTTCAAATTTTGTATATTTTATATTCAATATATTCAAATTCTAGTAAGCCATTTAAGGGGAGTTAACCCTCTTAGTAAAAAAAATACTGGTCTTAAAGGACTTAAAGGAATTCTTTTTTTTAATTTTACCGATACCAGAATATCTCAACATGACATACTATATAACATATTCAGCTTAATGAAATTGTATTCGTAAAGAAAAAGAGAAAACTTTAATTTTATGTTATAAGGTTTTAGACAAATACCAATTACTGATATATATGTTAGCTTTAACGATGATCGCACTGTCATTATGTCAATAACTGACTGTACTGGCGACATTGACCTGCTGGAGAAAAGTAATTGCGATGTCATTTTAAGTAATATTGGTCCGTGTTATACACGAGACAATTATCTATGGCATGACATTCTCCTATTTTACAAAAAAAACTTATTGATTTTCAGTATATTGACGAAAAGTTGACCTACCCTGTGGTTTTATTTAACCAGAAAAGCTCAACAGGAAATCCCAGAATACTTTTTTTCCGTCTCAACCATTTGGTTGAGATTAGATGGTTTACCAGGCGTGGTTCTGAAGTTTGGTAAACACACACAACGTTAAACGATATACTACTTAATAAATTGTGACTTCACGTGTGTGGTTAAATTTGTTTATTGATATGTTAGGCTATTCTTCTTCTTCTTCTTTCAGTACAGAGTCGGACTCTTCTTGAGTGTATATAAATGACCCTTCCTTGTGAAATCATGAGGCCTTCCCTTCTCAATTAATAAAATCTATTTTATACAGGAAAATTATTTACAAATAAAACTCTATGTTCATATGGGGTCTAAGGAGTTCTAGGTGTGGGAAGCCCCTGTCAAGGCCTCTGGCAGGATGGTAAGGCTGGCCTTGAACTCTTCTAGTGTAGATGCTGTTGTGGCTTTTTCCGGTAGAGTGTTCCATTCCCTGGTTGATCTTGGGAAGAAGAAGTACCTGTATTGGTCTTTCAGAGTGCGCTGTTGGTGTATGCGGTGGCCTCCTCTGGTCCTTGAATCTCCGGGTTCCATACAGAGGAGGCGTATTCAAGGGTTGGTCTGACCATAGTGATGTAGGCATTAGCTTTGACTTCTGATTTACACCTTCCTAAGTTCCTTCTCAGAAAGCCAAGTGTCCTTCTGAATGAATTAATATACAAAGCAGAGAGCGAGAACACTTTCCATTTTCAGAGACGGCCAGCCTTTTTAGCTCACCTGGCCTAAAAGGCCAAGTGAGCTTTTCCCATCACTTGGCGTCCGGCGTCCGGCGTCCGTCGTCGTCTTGCGTCCGTCGTCGTTAACTTTTACAAAAATCTTCTTCTCTGAAACTACTGAGCCAAATTAAACCAAACTTAGCCACAATCATCATTGATGTATCTAGTTTAAAGATTGTGTTTTTTTTTTCGGCCAACCATCCAAGATGGCCGCCATAGCTAAAAATAGAACATAGGGGTAAAATGCAGTTTTTGGCTTATAACTCAAAAACCAAAGCATTTAGAGCAAATCTGACAGGATTAAAATTGTTTATCAGGTCAAGATCTATCTACCCTGAAATTTTCAGATGAATCAGACAACCCATTGTTGGGTTGCTGCCCCTAAATTGGTAATTTTAAGGAAATTTTACTGTTTTTGGTTATTATCTTGAATATTATTATAGATGGAGATAAACTGTACACAGCAATAATGTTCAGCAAAGTAAGATTTACAAATAAGTCAACATGACCAAAATGGTCAGTTGACCCCTTTATGAGTTACTGCCCTTTATAGTCAATTTTTAACATTTTTTCGTAAATATCAATGAACTTTTTACAAAAATCTTCTCCTCTGAAACTACCGGGCCAAATTAATCCAAACTTGGCCACAATCACCATTGATGTATCTAGTTTAAAACTTGTGTTTTTTGACCCGGCCAACCAACCAAGATGGCCGCAACGGCTAAAAATAGAACATGACGGTTAAATGCAGTTTTTGGCTATTACTCAAAAACCAAAGCATTTAGAGCAAATCTGACAGTAGTAAAATTGTTTATCTGGTCAAGATCTATCTGCCCTGAAATTTTAAGATGAATGGGACAACTCGTTGTTAGGGTGCTGCCCCTAAATTGGTAAGGAAATTTTGCTGTTTTTGGGTTATTATATTTAATATTATTATAGATAGAGATAAACTGTAAACAGCAATAATGTACAGCAATTTAAGACTCAAAAATAAGTCAAAATGACCAAAATGGTCAATTGACCCCCTAAGAAGTTATTGTCCTTTATAGTCAATTTTTAACAATTTTCATAAAATTTGTAAATTTTTACTTACATTTTCCACTGAAACTACATGGACAAGTTCATTATAGATAGAGATAATTGTAAGCAGCAAGAATGTTCAGTAAAGTAAGATGTACAAACACATCACAATCACCTAGACACAATTTTGTCATGAACTGTCTTCTTCCTTTGTTTAATTCACATATACCAAGATGAGCGACACAGCCTCTAGTTTTGAAGAGCTATTACTTGTGTTTTATGCTTATTATTGATATTTTAGTCCGAACTCAAACGAATTCGTTCACCATCATTTACTGGCTGCAACAGGTAATGTACATTTCATTTTGTTGTATATTTCTCCGCCTGAGGCCTTTTTAAAGGGGGATTCTTCAAATAAATAATATAAAACAACAATTGGAAATGTTTTTGTAGGTTGCAGTATAAAGACAATAATAGTCAACGATATAATGTTTATATAGTTGATATGTCAAGTCAATGAACTATTATTGTCTAAACAGCTTTATTTTCAGGGCGTCAATGCTAATATTTTTAATATTATAAAACAAGTTTAGCGTCTTTGACCTACTTTATCTTTTTATTCGGATACTTACGGATATCTTCTCCAAGTTCAACGGGAAGATTAGAAAAGAACCCAGATTGAACCAAGAAGTTGGGTTGCTATAACCAAACAACCCGAATTTTGAACAAGTTACCATTGTTTCAAACCAAAGAACCCGGATAGAAGCAAGTTTCAGAACACAAAAAAAATCGGATTGAACCAAGGTTTAGAACCACAGTGCCAGGATAAAACCTAAGTTGTCAGACCACCAATTATTCCCTCAAATTTAGAACGTATGTAGAATTAGCCCTACTCTGACACAAAATTGTGCCTTTGAAGTCGTTGTTCACTTAAACTAACCTACTAATTTGCAGAAATGAAACTTTTGTTTGATGAGAGAGAAATATATTTAGACCATGTTAAGCCAAAATTTACTTGTCTATGAGTTTGCAGTAAAAATTTAAAATTAATGCGCTCTACAATATACTTATTTAAGAATTCAAGAAAACCAGGGGTTATTTTTGGAGAACCTCTTTTTGAAGGTCGGTTATTTTTCTTAGAAGGCTTTAAATGTTGAAAATTGGCATGCAGAAAGCCGATACTTGTACAATTCAGAATGTTCATTGTTTCTATGATGTTAAACGTAAGGTAAAATAGTTAGAAAGCTGTAAAAATTGCAAAATTTGGTTGAATAGATAGGGATATTTAATTTGTGGTGTGACAACTAATTGCATTCGGAATCATCTCATGATTTTTTGTACCTTTAGCGTACTTTCCAAATCATGTATTTACTCTATATGTATTATTATTTTTATTTAGTATATTTATATATAATATATTTAATATGATAGGAATCGTCCTATAGCTCGGGTAAAATTTTAAAAAAATGTGGATTTTTTTATGAAAACTTGTTTTCTAAATTTGATGTGTAGTCGCTCATATTTTAAATTGGAAAAGACGTTATCAAATGGTTAAGTTCCATTTCTGAATCTTACTGAAAACATTTTTTTTTGTGAAATGGGTTAAAAGTTTCTCATCATGTCAGACCCATAAAGGAGTTTTGGTTTGATGGTTAAAAACTATGATAAAGTATATATGATTTTCATAAGTAAATTTTTCACAAATATGTCTTCCCTCTTTATTGAATATCAGAACCTTTATTTTATTGAGATTTACACTTAAAATCAATCTTTACAATATTTTTCCAGGTTGTTTAGTCTTGTTTGAAATCCTTTAGCAGAAGTCAATAAAAGACCAAATTGTCCATGTTGTCTGCATACAATAAGCAATTCGCTGGTTAATCGTTTAGCATAAAAGGGTCCTCAATGACTTATAATTACATAAGTTGTATGTTTCATTATATATCATACGTTATTCTGATTGGCTAACTGTACATCGCAGCTACGAAGATTTTAACTATTAAACGTTTATCTATAGACTAGTTGTTACATAGATGTTGATAGAAGCTACATAGCCGCTACGTAGCTGCTACGATATTGAACTCAACCATGTTATTCCTTAAGTAATTGCATTACACGATAAAACTTATCATTTATGATAACACGAGGTCCGACAATAAAGCGCACAGGTGAATTAAATAAGAAATTGATAGATATCGTACTTTCATGATCCTATCTAAAAATATAATTATAAGTATTGAATGCTTCTTTTTGTAACTTCATAGGGTTGTAAAAGCGTTGACCGTGTGCACATTTTTAGAATGAAGCGCGGAAGCTTCTGCGCTTCATAGAAAATGTACTTAGGTCAACGGCTTTACACCGCAATGGAGTTACAAAAAGAAGCATTCAATACTAAAGTAAATACACTGGCAAGTCATTTATTAATAACTAAAATAGATTGGGATTATCCTTTGTTGAAATCCAAGTTTTAGCGTGTGGAATTCTGTTACTCTCGACTGAATCTTAAATCAAGATTTACTTGATTCATACATATATGTTTAATAACATTATAAAATAAAGTATACTCCGGTAGATGATACTTTTTTAACTTGATACTGGAATGAATGACAGTGTCAGAAGCTTTCTGAAAATCCACAAAGCAGGAATAACAAACCATTTCATCCTTTGAATTATAATATTTATCAAAATATGCATGTGATCTGAAGTTCTATTTTTGTAATTGGAAAACCTTATTAACATTCATGAGAAGTTATTTTTCAATAAAAAGAACACCATTAAACCTACTATAAATATTTTTTCGATAGCACTGGTCACCGTAATTCCTCTGTAATTGATTTATGAAGTATGTTTAAAAGATTTTTAAGAATAAGTAATAGAACTGATTGCACGTGTTTTCACAAATCATTTGAGATGTTATCCAAACCAGGGCTTTTTGTTTATTTTAGTTTGGCTAAAAGCTTTTGATATTTCAGTGTCTTTTATTGACATGGCAAGTTCAATAAAACAGGTGGTCCAATGACACAAGAATATAGTCCCTAGTGCATAACTTGCCTTTTTTTATTTGAAACACTTTCCCAATTTATTTCTTGATATTTAATGCATGAAATATTAAGGAGGGGGATGTAATTATTTCTTAAAAGTCATTTGTATTTAAGGTTCCAGTATAGTTTTGGATTGTCTATGTGTAAAATGATTTAGCAAAAGTTTTGTATTGATATATTTTTCAGCGTTTCGCAGTATAGCGGAAAAATACTCTCTTAAAGTTTCTATAATATTTTGTATGGGTCAATGATGTATGATTCGATAGGTCAGGTGACCTAATGTTTTGTTATGTTAATTTGTTTTTCTCGGGTTTCCAGTATACCTTCACTAGTCAAAACAAGGACAAAACTTCTTGTGATAACCTTAAATTACGATACACAGACCCTGTTTCTTGTGTCTAAAAGTACATTTTGACAGAGAAATTATGCAAAAATGTAGATTTAAAAAAAAAAAAAAAAAAAAAAAAAATGTTCTTACTAGTGGAAATCTGGTATCTAATACTGTGGAAACCCCTCTAAACTACTGGGAAAGTCATTCTTATCATATAATTAGAGTGCAATGAAGTGCAAATTTTCATAACTTGTCCTTTCACATAATTCTATTTGAGAAAAAAAGGGTTTTTACATGTATTTCAGTGAAAATCTTTTATCAGTGAGAAATCCACATGAGGTTTTTAATGAAACATTGTGACATCACATGTACTATGGCGTCATTAAATAACGACAGATCAAAATAGTGCTAAATATAGTTTGCAGTGTTACATAAGAAACAGTTGCCGCAAGATTTAACTCGAAATATCGAGTCGAAAAGATCAGTAACTAAGCCTTTTCATTTAATATCAAGAGCATAGCAACAGTTTTCTTATTAGCATATTTCCAACATACCAACTGTAATTTCAATAGACCACTTTCGAGTTCATCCGTCACCGGAAAAAACTCGTCAATTATACGCGCCTTTATGACGTCATTTACCAGATAGAGGGGGTCGCCTGTATCCCTGCACTATTTACGTTCATCAAGCGTCTTAGTGATCGCCATTGTGCAGGATAAACTAGAAATAATGGTTGTTATGTAGGTACTTGATGACAATTCCCTAATGACAGCAGTGCTGATTGTCAATTTTGAGAATTCAATTTGCCGAATAATTCGTACAATACAGAATGATAGTTTTCCAACCACTCGTTCAACATTGGAACGGAAGTGACGACGCCCCTAAACGCACAAATGACGCATTAGGGATGTTGTCCCAGTTAAAATGTCGGAGCCGGTACAGCTAGATTCTTTGATTAAACAGCGTATGCAAGAAGCTGTTTCAACCGCACAGAATGATATTGTACATCACATGGACAGGATTATCAAAAGCAGTTTTGACGCTTTCCAAAAGTCGACGAACGAAAATCAACGACAACTGTCAGAAACACAACTTGCTAAGATTGAAGAGATGAATTCGGACAATTACGTGTTTAAGAGGAAGGGTAACGAAGAACAATTCAAAGTCAATTCCAAAATTGCCAACAAGATGAAGGAAGCTAGATGTTTTCTGAGGGAAGACCCGGAGCATACCGAACAGACCAAAAAGGCAGCACAAAGTATCAGTGAAGGTTTGGATCTTTTACGACATAGACAAAAATTAGTTAAATTGGCAGACCAATCTGAAAGTGGCTGGAAAACAGTGACAGAATACGAAACCCATAGTCTGGCACACGACTCTGAAGACGAGAAACGAATCATCAGGGCCAAAAACAAAGCCGCACGTAAAATCAAGAACGAGAAACACAGTAAACAACATAAGATCAACCCCTTACAGTACCTCTCAGTCGTCGAGATTTAATTCCAACGCACCTAGAAATAATGTTCCAGTTCAACGACCAGGGAAATGTTATGTTAGATAATGCATATTTTAAGGTTTTTCTTGTCGTAGAACAGACCGAGGGGTGTCAGGATTGATCAAATGAAAGACCGACCGGAGGGAGGTCTTTCTTTGAACAATCCTGACACCCCGAGGTGTGTTCTACGACAAGAAAAACCTTAAAATAAGCATTATCTTACTTATATACCGTCAAAAAAATATGAATTTTATAAATATTTGTAAATTTTTGTATTCTATTTTACCGACAACACAAAAGTGGGATATTCCTTTCTTATGCGTTCAGGTTTTAATACGCCCTGCGGCTCACTTAGAATGTGAAATAAAACTCACTAAATAATTTAGATATAAACCTTTTACAAATTATTATCCATACACAATAAAAAATATTACATGTGCATTAAGTGCATGAAGTAAGACACAAATGTATATTGTTACCACCCGATAACGGTGCATGACAAATACAAGACACATTGTAAGTAATTTGTTGTACCACTTAGCTTATTGAAAAGGGGGGTGGGGTATGTTTTTTTCTATTTGTTATGTTATTTCTACCGCGGACAAGTGGTTTTTTTTTTTTTTTTTTTTAACAATTTTACTTGAATCGAATGAAAAATTCAGAAAGATTGTCTTTTGAATAGCAATACATTTTATAAAAAGATAATCAGGATATAATTATATACCCTCCGCACCCGACCCTTTTTTGAATTACATTAATGTTATTTAATAGAATATGATATTATATTATTAGTTGATCATTTGATAAAGTAAAAGGTATACATAAATTTTAAAAAGTTAAGAACTGACACGAAGACGAACATAAATACATGTAGGTCACAGTATGATTTCCTATTCAGTGTGTATCGTTCTGAACATGTATGCAATATTTGCCACTGGACGTTAAACAAGCAACCAAAAATCAATCAACCTATTCAGTTTGACTCAATAAGATTTTCAAAATCTTACACAGGATTATATTAAATCTGGATTTATTTAATGAAAGTCTACATTGAAATTCATCTGACATATATATGATAATGTTTCTTTACAATCTAATTAAAAACCGATCTCTCATCGCTCCTGTTTCTGATATATCGCGTGGGAGATCTAACGAAACCGGCTTTGAGGTCACATGTGAGTGAACTAAAAGTCATGAATTTATAAAGATATGCAAATGAGTTGACGACCTATTAATAAGCCAATCAAAAAAGTTTATGAATTATTATGACTGACGATTTCGTCGTAAATAAAATGAGTTACATCCCTTTGCCTTACGTTAAACTTCCAAGATCGTGGAAGACTCAATTTCATTGGTCGAAAAAGACACACCTACGAGGTCACTCACATGTGACCTCAAAGCGGGTTTCGTTAGATCTTCCACGCGACATATCAGAAACAGGAGCGATGAGAGATCGGTTTTTAATTAGATTGGTTTCTTTATTGAAACAATAAATTAACAAATCTTCACGTTATTTTTTTCTAAAATTAAAATGCGGGAGTACAATGACGGTTTCTTTTACACCTATCATCGATTGAACTTTAAAAAAATAATTTCCAAATCGGCAACAAAAAACTATTAAACGAATAAAGTTTTGAAGTAGATTATAGATTGCATGTTTATCAAGGAAAATAATGACCTCACACAGGTCATTATTTTATGCCTTGGAGCATATGTCATTGAAACATGGTATCGTCCGGGTTGATTCTGAAAAAGAATGACCTTTCGCTCTGAAAGAAAATAACTCCATATAGGTATATAAGAGTGTGGTATTCCCGGACACTGGAGGGTAGACCATCAAACTGGTGCTTTTGGTGCAACAATGCAAAGAAACAAGATTGACAAGATAAGTAAAAATGTAAATAGTTTTGATAAAACTGTAGAAAACTTTGATAGTTTTGACAAAAGCACAATTGCAAAAGATACGCATTCACAATTCGTCAAGCTTGATAACACATTTGAAAGTACAGTTACAAAGGTGAACTCTATCGATTCACTGGTAAACAGGTTACGCAACGCGTACACTTATTGGCAAAGTATTAATGCAAACGACTATATTCTTAGTATTATTAGAGATGGTTACAGAATTCCGTTTTATACAGAACCTGAAAGCTGTAGTTTAAGGAACAATAAGACAGCACTTGATAATGCAGAGTTCAGGAGCCTGTAATTCAGTGGTTGTCGTTTGTTTATGTGTTACATATTTGTTTTCCGTTATTTATTTTTTTTACATAAATAAGGCCGTTAGTTTTCTCGTTTGAATTGTTTTACATTGTCTTATCGGGGCCTTTTATAGCTGACTATATGCGGTATGGGCTTTGCTCATTGTTGAAGGCCGTACGGTGACCTATAATTGTTAATGTTTGTGTCATTTTGGTCTTTTGTGGATAGTTGTCTCATTGGCAATCATACCACATCTTCTTTTTTATATTTGTTGAATCCGAGATTACTAAATTAATTAGTCGGGGTTGTATATCTCAAGTATCTGAGTAACCTAAAGTAGTCAAACCAGTTGCGAGGAATAAAGAAAAATTCAGACTTGTTCTTGACTGCAGGCATATAAACCCCCACTCACACAAATTTAGGTTCAAATATAAAAATGCTGTTGAAGCTAGTCAATTGTTCGAAAAAGGGGACTATCTATTTACATACAATCTTCGATCGGCATATAATCATGTTGAAATATTTGAAGTTCACAAAACCTACTTAGGTTTCAGTTGGTTTCATGAACATGAAAAAGTAACAAAATACTACGTTTTTAACGTATTACTTTTTGGTATAAGTACAGCAGGAAACATATTTACTAAGGTTGTTAGGTGCATTGTAAAATATGTTTAAAGAGATCAAGGATTACAGATTATAATGTATCTTGATGATGGCATAGGTGGGGCTAGTGAAATTAGTAAGAAGGCTAATTTCTGTAGCTTAACTGTACGTTATGCTTTAATGTCGGCTGTTTTTTAAGATACGTTGAATGTGATTATTCACAGGTTGGAAAAAAGTGAAATAAAAGTAACAGCCAGGTTTTTGGCGTCCATAATTGGACAGATTATTTCTATTCAAGGGGCAATGGGCCCAGTAGTACGATTGCGTACAAGGAGTATGTACGATTGCTTATTGTATAGAGAAAGTTGGAACGCTCCTGTGCTTTTGATTAGCAAAGCTTTAGATGAAATTGTTTTCTGGAAGGAAAACGTAGCCATACTGAATGGCAGAGATTTGAGTATAGTGGAACAGTACTATTGCATTGTTTACAGTGATGCCTCCGGTATAGGTTTCGGAGGGTATGCTGTCAGTATCAGCGATACCGAAGTTATGGGTAGTTGGAATTCTGTAGAAAGTTTGAAAAGCTCCACATGGAGAGAGTTAGAAGCGGTATATAGAGTTTTGTTGTCATTACTAGTAACATTACAAGGTGAAACTATCAAATGGTATACTGATAATCAAAATATTGTTTACATTATTAAGCAAGGTAGTAGAAAGGGCGATCTACAATTAATCGCTATCAAGATAGCCAATGTATGTAAGCTTAACAATATTGTATTGTTACCACAGTGGGTACCAAGAGACCAAAACGTTAAGATTGATCAGATCAGTAAGAGTGTAGGCTGTGATGACGGGGGAATAGACCCAGAAGTGTATTCAGTTCTAGATAATTTGTTGGGTCCTCATACGGTAGATCGATTTGCGTCAGATTAGGTCCGAGAACACAATTAATTCGTAGTGCATTCCTTTTAGAACATAAATGAAAATTAAAAAAATCCCACCTGCGCTTTCTCAATGAAACTTTTACAGTGTGTTGTACTACTTTTGGGACAAATTATATCAAAATTTGGACAATTTTATCTTTAGGGCGTCTTGAAATCTTTTGACAGCTTCCGAAGTGCTATTTTTCAACCTATTTCACCTGGACCAAATCACTACTTTCCTTTACAATTCTGGACCCAAGTTTTTGTTACAGTGTAATTTCACCCCCCCCCCCCCCCCTACTTACAATTTGAGGCATTAAACATGGAGAAATAAATTTGGAAGGGGTATACAAATTAATGGCAAGTAACCCGCTGTTAGCACTAGGGAACGAAAATCAAGGGAGGACAATTGTGGTCTCGGACCTATAATACAAAATGTGTGGTCTTCAACTCTAATCACTGGTGTCCTTAATACTTCAGGTATTAATGCTTTTGATCAAGATTGGAAAAGCGAAATTAATTGGATTGTACCACCACCTTCACTTGTTTCCAAATGTATTCAAAAAATGAAACAAGAAAAATCTATCTATACACTAACTGTTCCATACTGGAGGTCAGCTCCGATTTGGCCAATTTTAAACGTTGGTATTGAAGGTTCGCAAACATTTGCGAGTTTTGTAGGAGACAGCAGATTGTTGTCATCAAGTGTAGTTATAAGAGGAAGAGGAAAGAACGGATTATTCGGAAAGACAGATACAAATTTCACTATGTTGGCACTTAAAATTAGATATTATATATTTATTATTGTATTTGTTTTTTAGGGATCGGAATAAAATGTACCATTCAGGAAGAGCTTTCACAGTGTGGAGCGATTTTAGAAAATTTCACTCAACTTGGTGGGAAAATGGAAGAGTTTTGTTACATTCACATAGCAGCAACACCAATAGTAAATATTTTTATTCTTTTAAACGTTGGGAACAGTTTATATCTAAAGAAGGAGGAAAATCTACTCCCGCTTCTCAAATTCACGTTGCGTTATATTTTTAAACTCTGACATTTACTGGATAAAGGCTCGTCAACAAGTGAAGTGCAATCTGCCGTTTACGGGATCAAGTGGGCGCATAACATTCAAGGAATTCAAGATCCGACAACAACTTCTTTCGATGTGAATTTAATGGAAGCTGCAAAACGACAACCACACAGACCGAGAGTGAAAAAAGATCACATTACCGTAGATGTTTTGATAAATTTATGTTCTAAGTACAAAGATTGTAATGAATCTACTTGTTATACGGGATTTAACTATGATTATTTTATGTTTAGCTGGTTTTCTTCGTTATGATGAAGTAAGCAGTATTCGTTGTAAGGATATAGTTTTCAATGATGATCATTTTTTAATCAAGATATTTAAGAGTAAAATTGACCAATATAGATTAGGTGACGAAAGTGTCATTTGTAAAGGAGAGTCAATTGCCTGTCCATATTTATTATTGAAAAAGTATTTTCAATTAGCTATGATTAATGAATCACAAATTTTTTTATTTAGACCAATTTTCAGATCAAAACAAGTTTGTTCATTTATATATAAAAATAAACGGTTAAGCTATACCAGAGCCAGAGAATGTATAGTGTCTAGGTTAAAAAGTATTTGTCCTGATTTAAACATTGGTTTGCATTCTTTGAGAGCAGGTGGGGCTACTGCAGCCGCCAATTAGGATGTTAACTAACGTTGTTGGAAACGACACGGTCGGTGGAAAAGCGACACTGCTAAAGATGGTTACGTGGCCGATTCACTTGATCATCGGCTTCAGGTTACGAAAAAACTTGGTTTGTGAATGTTAAGGGTTTGAAATTTATTTTTTATTATGATTTATGATTTGATTAGTATCTTACATTGTATTCATATTGCATTTCTCACGCCCGTTCTTTGTTTTTGTAGTCTGTCTGCACGCCAAAATGCATATTTTAGTTGAGTCTAATTTAGTGGCCAAAATTATTGTGCAGTTAAGACATATATTTTTCAGCGTTTCGCAGTATAGCGGAAAAATACTGTCTTAAAGTTTCTATAATATTTTTGTATGGGTCAATGATGTATGATTCGATAGGTCAGGTGACCTAATGTTTTGTTATGTTAATTTGTTTTTCACGGGTTCGTGAAAAAATTGTCTAGGTGGTCATTCTAGCCGTAGACATCGTACAGTTAAAACTTTTTTTTTTCTCAAAAATTGTTTTATTATATTATTCTAGTCTGTCTGCACGCCACAATGCATATTTTAGTTAGTCTAATTTAGTGGCCAAAGTTATTGTGTAGTTAGGACTGGGTATGTCTGTTTCCTTGTCTTGTTGTATTAACGATAACGAAATCAATAATAATTTTTTATGATTTCAAATGGGTCTTTGAATGCTTCAATATATTGTACCATAATTTACCAGATGTGTTCTCATCATTGTTAGGTCCGTATAATAAAACCCTTTTTTTGCTTTTAATGTTTGTTACTGTTTACAGTACTTTTTGTCTCTTTAACGATTCTAAGTGTACAAAATAACTAAGCTCTGTGCATGCGTCATCAACTTCTGCCTCAAATGGATAGTTTAGAATTCTTGTCACAACAGCATCATCCCTAACCATATATATATATGACATAATTAGCTAATAAATGAACTAGAACTAACCATATTCGCAATAGATGTATATACCATTTATATTTTTTGCATAGAAGCCACTAATATTTTGCTTAAATAAAGCAATACTCATCTAAGCATTTGTAAAATTTGTCATATTGTCCCTCTTTGGAGTTGATGCATGTAAGTAGTGTCTATTTAACCGATGCTTCAGATTCTACATGCAAAAGTCTATCAATGCACTGGGTTGGTTTATTGATTTCATTTCATTTTTAAATAAGTGAAGAACCAGATCAGTGAATGTGATAAAAAATCAGAAGTGTCATCTATATAGTGAACTTAATAACTTTTATCATTTTCGCCTGTATTTATAAAGAATGTTATTTTATTCCAAAGTATATTCTCTTTAGTTGCTTTTATATCGATAGTAACTTTTTTAAGGTACTGGATTCAAGAGAGCGCCGTGGGCTGTCAACCCAGGAAATCTCTTTGTCATAAGGTTTTAACCAGCCGAACACTGGACACTTTTAATTTGCAAAACACTCATTTGCAAATCCGCCGCCGCCTCAAACAAGAGCTACAATATCATGTATATAACCAAAATGTGCAGAATTACATGGGATTCAATAATTTCATTGGTTTTCTACAGTTACTTTCATATTTATTTTGCAATTTGAATTATAAAAACATGGGATTTTCAATATCCCATGGGACAGGGCAAAATCCCATGGGATTTACCATTATCCCATGGGATTTTGGTTAAATCCCATGGGATTTTTTTTTGTCCCATGGGATTATTGTAGTCCCATGGGATATTTGTTGTCCCATGGGACAAAAAAAATCCCATGGGATTTTCAATATCCCATGGGACAAATTAAAATCCTATGGGATTCTAATTGTAAATATATAGAAATAAATAAACAGTAATGTGTATGTTACAATGTATTCTATTTGGTAGTAAATTATTATAAGATGAATCTTTTTAATTGAATATCTTTTTTTCTTGGGAAATGTTAATTTAGCATATTGTTCTTTAACTGTTCAAAACTAAACTTTTAAACAACAAAGCAGATAATGTAAGTATCAATATATGTTTATTAATGAATTATAGAATACTTTCTTGAAACACAATTATTTGCCATTTGAAATCAATAAAAACTCTATTGTTAGGCTTAACATACTAGTAGCTATTTAAGTAAATCTATTTTTTTTTCACAATATCTCTCAACACAAAACATTAATAGTTTCTTAGCATCCAGCATTGTTTGATGGTATAGTCCACTTTTTGGACATTCGGTACAGAACTTTGACATTATTGTGGTTTCAATATTTTTTTGAATTTAAAAGAACTTCAAATCATTGACTGAGTGATGAAAATAATAACTGATCCAACTTTTGTCTTTGAATTTATTCTGGTCTTGTTTCTATGCTTTCTCCATTTATTCTAGGTGGTGAATTTCAATCCTTCTGAAAAAGAACCAATAAAATCTAAAGTAATGGATTATACAAAATTGTAAACCTACATGTAGCAATAATATGATTTTCAATAAAAACAGCTATGTGGTATGGATTTTACTGATTGTTAAAGGTTGTCCAGTGTCATCAGTTGCGAACGGTCTACATCCTTTGGTCTCTGATGGAGGGTTGTCAATTTAGCAATATACCACATCTTCCTATTCTAATACCATATAACAATCAATTAAATTATTCTTCTTTATAAGATTTGGGTATTTTCCCAAGTTATATACATAATATATATATATACTGTAAATTCGGAATTAATGCGAGTTTTTTTTATTGCGAAAAATGCAACAGAGTTGTAGACACAATAATTGAAACTCGCATTATGAAATATTTTATATGGATTAAACAGGATTTTTCTGAAAATCGTAAAATTTAAAATCGCATTTAAGTCTAAAATGACAGAATCGCAATAATAAATGCACGCAATAATTTATGAATTTACAGTATAAAGATCAATGTTAAAACTTTAGACAACTATAATAACATTCCATTATTCACAAGAATTTGCAATATATTATACAAAATGCAGACAACAGAAACAATATTTCTTTAAGCTTTTGAAGTTCAGACAGATTTCAATTTGTGTTTTATTTCAATGAAAAAATACCTTGAACTCTTTGAACATATTGGAAATTATAACATTGATACAAAAAAAATATGTATGTTTTATCCTTATTTTTTGTGTTGTTGGCTTGCTGTCTCATTTTAATATACATTTAAACATACATCAATAATCTTCTTCTTTATTAAAAGTAAAAATGGGATATTTGTGATTTTGATATCCCAAAACATTATAATTCTATCAAATAACTTATTACCAAGTTCAAAAACACCAATGTGTTTGATATTAATTTTAAGACATGTATAAATGTTCCAGACCATATCAGTATTCGGATCTTACTTTTACGGTCCAGAACTTACAGTCTCACCATATGTGTACAGTCAGACCATTTAAGTATACTTGTACCGTCTGGTACCAGCTCGACCAAACCTGTGTTTTTATTTTAACTGCAATTAAACTTTTTGTATTATTCTATTAAAGATTTCAGTTATGTTGATCTGTACTGTACATTTGTTTGTAATAAACTTGACCAACTTCTTAAAATTGGGCAGACTGTATGCGTACAGTCCAAATACTTGTATGTTCTGGAACATAAACATGATTAACAAGCATTTGGCAGGATGTCATGCTAAAATCCCATTAATATTAGTACTAAATTTTGAGTATATACATGTAAATCCACAAGTTACTTACTGAAATTCATGGTGAACACTCACCAAAAACTTACAATTTAGAGGAAAGACTGGAAAGATGAATGCACTAACACTATCAAAACAGAGCATAAAACTTACTGGAAAAACAAGATGTTTTACATTTATCCAGGAGCAGGATAATTGAAAAGTTGTTTTTTCTTTCTCTGCTGTCCATCATATAACCTTTGAATTCATTCAATCATGCAAAATATGAAAATCTGCAAAGGTAAGACCTAGAACCTCAGCTTATCCACATTTTGAATTTTGAACTGCATACTTGTCCTTTTCATCTTGCTGACAACCTATACATAAAAAATGATAAAAACATAATTCTAGATTGACTAAATGTGTTTTTATTTTTGTTGGTACATGTACAAATAATTTTCCCAACTTTAAAACAAACACATCATCACCAAAGAGGAGGTCATACTAACCTCCGAAATATTTAAACAAACCAAAATTATTACTTGATTAAGATCTTGTAAATTAATGGCATAGATACTCTTATTTTTGAAAACTTGATGTCTATTGCATACTTATATTCCTTTGTACGAGAGTATGCATATTAAGATAGACTCCATGTACTTTAATGTAAGCATGATTAATTTTTCAGTCACTGACCATGCTGACAGTTTTTCAGCTCTATGTCTACATTTTGAGAGAATCTTGCAAAACTGTATATTCTGATATTCAGAACTTAT
Organism: Mytilus galloprovincialis; assembly: GCF_965363235.1. Lineage (NCBI taxonomy): Eukaryota > Metazoa > Mollusca > Bivalvia > Mytilida > Mytilidae > Mytilus > Mytilus galloprovincialis. The sequence goes on from NC_134845.1 coordinate 51,509,343, forward strand.
TGTGAGGTTTTTATTAATACAACTGAAAGCTGTATTTCGTTTTCATTTCTGATACATATTTATGAGCTGAAGACCAGTGCCGAATTTTTCTCACTGCATTGAAGACCCATAGGTGACCTTCGGCCGTTGTCTGCTCTTTGATTGGGTTGTTGTCTCTTTGTCAAATTCCCAGTTTCCACTTCCCATTTTATATCATGTATGCTGATTTTTCTTAAATTACAATATTCAATCATGCAATTTTGTCCATTATTGAAAATACGATAAGCAAAAATAAATGCACAAAAAATTTAACATTTTTATATATATATGTAATGTAAAAGACTTTTTTTAAAATTCAAAACAGTTGCCTACACTGTTAATTTCCTTGTTTGATTTCCTATTTTTAAAGCCTTTATAGCTAGCTAGATGGTATGCCAGGGCGGATCCAGACATTTTAAAAAGGGGGGGGGGTCCCAACCCAAGACAAAGGGGATGGTCCTATATTCATTTGATTTGTTTAATAGTCTCATACAAGAATATATATGGTTTGAGGGTGGAGATCAGGGATCCTGAAATTTTTTCACCTAACCACTGGATGACAAGGGATCTCAACCATTTAAAAGTTTCTCAAACATATGGGGTTGGGGTGAACCCCATGGACTCTCCCTATATTTCCTTTGATTTGTTTTATTGTTCTATACAAGAATATATAAATATGGTTTAGGGGTGGGGATGTTGACTGTTTACAAGTTTTCAAACTAGAGGGGGTGGGACTTCACTTTTATTTTATTTCATTATTAATTTTATTGTCCCCGACAAGAATATATATGATTTAGGGGTGGGGATCTGGATCGTTCACAAGATAATAGCACATTCTCAAATTGAACAGGGTGGGGTAACCCCCTAAGACCTCCTTTTAATTTCATTTGATTTGTTTTATCGTCCCATTCAAGAATATATATGGTTTAGGGATGGGGATCTGGACCGTTTACAAGATAATAGCATATTCTCAAATTGAAAGGGGTGGGGATTACCTCCCATGGACTCACCCTCCCTTCTTTCTTCCCCCCGAAATACCTTTTAATAAGCCCCAATGCACAGATAGTTCACAGTATTTTCCCTTGATTTACACTAAAGAAAATACACTATACAGGTGTAATTTTTTGTAAAAAAGATAATACAACTGAAGACCACCATGACCACAGTGGTGGATCCAGAATTTTTCATAAGTGGGGCCCACTGACTGCCTAAGAGGGGCCTGCTCCTGCCATGACTCAGTGATTCCATATATAATCAACTAATTCTTTTCCCAAACAGGGGGCCCTGAACTCCTGATCCCCCCTTTATTTTCCTCATTTCAATCACCCTGATATAAATTTAGTTTTATCACTTACAATAGGAATGGTTTGAATTCCCCAATAATTCTTATATACCATTAATATCAACATATTTCATTGATGATAAATGAAAGGCAAAAGTTTTCTATGGGTAGAAATGGATAGTAGGAAGCTTTCAGATTCACACCATGCCGGTGGCTGTGTTCAAAGTGCTGGGTTTTTTTGACCCTCGTTGTTTGCGGACTAACTATTTAGGCCAGTGGTGGATTATAGTGTGCGTGCATTAATCTTCTATACCTTCTTAATCAATATATTCAAATACTGACGGCAAGTGTTGTAATGATGTATCAATGTCTTTTTGAAATCACCGTGCTATTTGCAGATGGCAGTTAGGTCCGCTGCTGTATGCCCTGAGGTAATCGGTGCCCTCAGGTAATCGTGGCAATAGTGCCCATTTGCGTAGTAATAACATGATCTAAAAATAGAATAAACTAAAAATACATCATTATACTTTCTATTTCGACTGACAGTATATGTGCGAAAAATAGGAGAAAACAGGAACACATACAATTTTTTACAATAAGTTACGACAAATAATTCACGAAAAAAATTCAAATATTTGGTTTATTTGTGATCATTGCAACGTGAACAGATATTTATTTAGTGAAACGTAAATGACTTAAAATAATTAAAAAGAAAACACTTTTTGAATGGCGATTTAAACTTTTATAATAATAGTTGTCAAAAACTGGTTTCATAGAGATTTATGTAAATAAATGTATATACAATTATTTAAACTAACTATTAAAGAATAAAAGTTATCCACACATGCCTAAGGCAGCAAACATTTGATTTTCGGGGGGGGCTATGGATTTTTTTCCTTCGGCGAAAGACAATATTTTTTGGAGACAGGTCGAAAACATTTTTTTCTTTCATTTCAATTTTAGCATTACATATAGTGGCAGAACAATTAGAAGCAAACTTTTAAAAAAAACCATAGCCCCCCCCCCCCCTGAAAATGAAATGATTGCTGCCTAAGTTTCGTGAATGTCCTGTTGAAACTTTGACTATCATTGTGTTTGGTAATATATGACACTTACATATGGACAGATTACGCATATATTGATTTTGGTTACTTCTTTTAAAGTAACATAAGTAGAAAATGATAACATTTAATAGATAGGTTATTAAAATCAGTCCATCTTGTTCGACTACATGAGGGGCAGTGGCGGATTCATTCCTTTTTTTTTAAAGGGGGAGTCCCCAATCCAGGACACAAGGAGGGTGTTCCAACTATATGTTCCCATTCAAATGCATTGATCTCCAAAAAAAAGGGTTCCTATCCCCAGAACACCCCTGGACCCGCAACTGAGCTGTTACAAAAAATATCGCTATAAACTGTCACGGCATTATTTGAATTTAAGTGTATGCATCTTGCACTGTAAGATTAGCATTAACACTAATGCAAAATTGTTAAATAATTAACACTTTCGTTGGTTTTTTCTTATCTTTGTTTGAAATGTATTTTATTTAAAGCTTCTTTGTGTACCATTCTTTGTTTATTCGAAAGGGGTAGTAGATATAAATATATATTTATACAATTAAAATAGAAGAACCTAGATGACGATATGTATGCGTTCAATAATGATACATATAAAAAAGAAGCTGTGGTATAAATCCCCATGAGACAACTGTCCACAAAAGGACACAGAAATTAACAACTGTAGGTCACCGTACGGCCTTCAACAATGAGCAAAGTCCATATCGCATTGTCATCTATAAAAGGTTCAGAAATAACAATGAAATCCAATTGAAACGAGAAAACTAACGGCCTTAATTATATAAAACAAATGAACAAAAACAAATAGTAAAGAAACGACAACCACTGAATTACAGGCTCCTGACTTGGGGCAGGCACATACGTTTTTTTTTCTCATAAAAGTTGTACAAACAATCGATATGTGAAAAGTATTCTATCAATTATATCAAAGTATATTAAGCAAAGCATACATTAATAGATCCGTATTTAACTCGATTGGCTTTAAAATACTAGTAGTTAATAATATATGACACTAACATATGGACAGATTACGCATATATTGATTTTGGTTACTTCTTTTAAAGTAACATATATAAGTAGAAAATGATAACATTTGATAGATAGGTTATTGAAAATCAGTCCATCTTGTCCGACTGCATGAGGGGCAGTGGCGGATCCATCCATTTAAAAAAGGGGGGTTCCCAATTCAGGACACAAGGAGGGGGTTCCAACTATATGTTTCCATTCAAATGCATTGATCTAAAAAAAAAAGGTGCCTATACTCAGAACACCCCTGGACCCGCCACTGTCCATTATTCAACTACTAAATTGTCTGTTTTACTTACTAGTACACTTGGTACAATAAAAAACCTGATAATAAATTGTTCAAATAAGGCCCTTGAAAATAGTGGAATTAATTACTTTTGGAGTGTCAAAAAATTGCATGCATACAATGGTGATTTTAAATCTGTTCAAAGTTTAGATTTTTCTACTCTATATACCACTTTGCCTCATATTCTTATTAAGAAAAAATTCACATCCCTAATTAACTGGGCATTTAAAAAGTCGGAATGCGAGTACATATGTTCAAACTCTTTGCGATCATTTTTTAGTAGCAATAAACAAAAGAACTATGTCAATTGGACATGCTTTGATACTATTTATGCGCTTGAAGTTTTATTTGATAACATTTTTGTTCGCTTTAGAGATTCCGTATATCTTCAAGTTATCGGAATTCCAATGGGGACTAACTGTGAACCAATTATTGCGGACCTGTTTTTGTATTGTTATGAGTGACAATTTATGACTTAAATTAGCATAGACCAATCAAAACAATATTTGATACAAAAATTTAACAATACTTTTAGATATTTGGATGATATATTGGCTCTCAATAATAACGACTTCCGTATGTATAATAAAGAAACTTATCCTGTAGAACTTACTTTGATTAAAGCTAATGATAACAATGGCCACTGCCCTTTCCTCGATCTTGATATCTATATCATAAACGGGAAGATTAATACAAAAATTGTTGATAAGAGAGATGTTTTTTCATTTCCTATTGTTAATTATTCATTTGAAGATGGTGACGTTCCCTTGTCATCATCTTATGGTGTTTATATATCTCAACTTGTACGATTCTCTCATGTATGTAACAACGTATTAGATTTTAGCGAGAGAAATTTATGTATTACTAAAAAATTATTACACCAGGGTTTTCGATATCACAAACTGGTCAAAACATTTACTAAATTTTATCATCGGTATAAGGAAATAATTCGTAAATTTAACTCAACATGCAGACATCTTATACGTTCAGGTATTTCACATCCAATTTTTTATGGAAATATTCTATATAAAGAACAAAAATGTCAGTATTCTCCTCAGAAACTAACAAAACCTTTAAATAGACTTATTAAAAAGGGATATAGTTACGATACTGTTGTCAGGTCATTAAAGATTGCATATTTTGGCTTTAATATTGATTCACTGATAGAGTCTTTGAATCGGAACTAAACACATCTATTTCTAAAAAAACAGTTGTTGGCATGACACGGGTTATGTTCTTCTCATATATTTTATGATAGTATGATACTAAACCTTAACTGCTAGTAGTCTGTTGTTATTTATGTACTATTGTCATTTTATTTATTTTCTTTTGTTACATCTTTTGACATCAGACTCGGACTTCTCTTGAACTGAATTATAATGTGCGTATTGTTATGCTTTTACTTTTCTACACTGGCTAGATGTATAAGGGGAGGGTGTGACGAAGTCATTAATGGATAAATATATTTTATTAAGTATGTACAAAGTCAAGAAATATTCTAAAGTTCAAATGTTCGAATGTTTACAAACTGTCTTTAAAGTTGAATTGTTCGAATGTTCAATATCTCACACGGGCACGTGATCGTATAGTGTAACTGTTCATTCCTGTTAGAGTATTTCGGATATTAAGCACATTAGTTCCAGCCTACCCACGAAGGGGGAGACCTTGGCGGAATCTCCGGTACCAATCTGTCCAATCTGTCCCCTTCAAGTCCAAAGCTGGATCTTATATAGTCCAGTAGTCCATTAACAACGGCCCATAGCTGATGGCCGGTTACTTAATAGTCTGGATGTTAGATAATTCTAGTCTGTGGTTAATTGTCACACTAACCCCTGAAGGATACATGTTATTTCACAGTAGACATGGTCATTTATTGGCTTCAGGGTATATATGTCTATAATATTTGAACAGATCGTTATTAAGTGTCCAAAGCGTACATGATTGTCATTGAATTGTTTAATTCCTTTTTAATAAATTTCCTAATTAATACTCCTTGATAATTAATGATATGAAACACAATTGTGTTACAAGGGTTGAGATCTCATAAACATGTTTAACCCCGCCGCAATTTTGCACATGTCCCAAGTCAGGAGCCTCTGGCCTTTGTTAGGCTTGTATGATTTTAAATTTTAGTTTCTTGTGTATAATTCGGAGTTTAGTATGACGTCCATTATCACTGAACTATTATGCATATTTTTAGGGGCCAGCTGAAGGACACCTACAGCTGCGGGAATTCTCGCTACATTGGAGACCCATTGGTTGCCTTCGACTGTTGTCTGCTCTATGGTCGGGTGGTTGTCGCTTTGACATATTCACCATTTCCTTTCTCTATTTTAATAACTATGTTTCTGATCTAATTTTGTATTCTATAAACGGCATCTATATATTTACACTACAAATCTACAACTCTCAGTCTATGGCTACACGTGCTGATCTTATCTATATTCATGCATAATATTCATTAGCTGTGTATGAGTATCAAAATCGTATCATACGCGATGATGACCAGCCAGTACATACTAAAATGATTTTATTCACCATTATTAAAAAAGAGAAACATTGCAGTACGAACAGTAATCTATTTGTTTTTTCATTTGACATTACTTTGAAAGTAACGTAGTTACAAGCACAGGTTATACAGTATATAACTGCTTTTTTAGAATGTTAATTGTCTTAATCAATCTTATTTGAGAGATGTTGGATATTTTCAAGGAAAAACCTCACATCTCCAGTGGACTTTTGTACATGGTCAGATAACCTTAGGTCATCTCTAAATTACTGTGTATTTCCTGTATCTCAGATCATATCTATGATTGCTCACATGGTGAGGCTACCTCAGGTCACCTCTGTATGATTGAACATTGTGAGGTTACCTAATATTACCTCTGTATTGCTGTACATGGTGAGGTTACTCTGTATTACTGCACATACTCGTATTACCGTATAGCGGGTTATTTTCGCGATTTTCATTGAAAAGGGTATACGAAAAATTTTGGCGGTTATTATTTTGGCGGATTCAACATTTTTAGCATTACCTTTGCATGTACATTTTTAAATTGGCGGAATTTATTTTGGCGATTTTGTTCTATCCGCGAAAATTTACACCCCGCGAAAATAACCCGCTATACGGTACCACATTTTGTATAAACTTTACAAAACACTATTTTTTTAGTTTTCCTCAGCGCACTTCTGCATTTCTATACATGGTCAAGTGCACATGTTAACTAATGTCATTTCTTAACTACTGTATATAAATATGTAACCTCAGAATACCCCTGTATGTTAGAATATGGTGAGGTTACCTAAGGTCACAACTTCATGGTCATTGTACCAGCTGCATGTTACCACAGATAAACTTTGCAAAACGCTAATTTTCTACAAACCTCAGGTGACCACAATTGAATGTTCATAACTCCCTTCGTGGGCTTAGTCCGTCCAGATAACATCTATGTTCTTTTTTTTCACGGACAGGCTACCTCAGGTCATCTGTAAATTACTGTACATGACCAGGTTACCTCAGGTCATCTGTAAATTACTGTACATGACAAGGTTACCTCAGGTCATATGTAAATTGCTATACATGACCAGGTTACCTCAGGGAACCACTGTACTACTGTGCATGGTAAGGTTACCTCAGGGAACCATGGTACTACTGTGCATGATGATCGGGTTACTTCAAGGAAACAATGTTCTACTGTGCATGGTCTGGTTACCTCAGGGATCCATTGTACTACTGTGCATGGTCATGTTACCGAGGGAACCATTGCACTACTGTGCATGGTCAGGTTACCTCAGGGAACCACTGTACTACTGTGTATGGTCAGGTTCCCTCAGGGAACCATTGTACTACTGTGCATTGTCATGTTACCTCAGGGAACCTTTGTACTACTGTGCATGGTCAGGTTTCCCCAGGGAACCATTGTACTATTGACATGGTCAGGTTACTTTAGGGAACCATTGTACTACTGTGCATGGTCAGGTTACCTCAGGGAACCATTGTACAACTGTGCCTGGTCAGGTTACCTCAGGGAACCATTGTACTACTGTGCATGGTAAGTTCCCTCAGGGAATCATTGTACTACTGTGTATGGTCAGGTTACCTCAGGAAACCATTGTACTACTGTGCATGTTCAGGTTACTCAGGGAACCACTGTGCAACTGTTCATGGTCAGGTTACCTCAGGGAACCATTGTACTTCTGTGTATGGCTATGTTACCTTAGGGAATCATTGTTCTACTGTACATGGTCATGGTACCTCAGGGAACCATTGTACTGTTGTGTATTGTGAGTTTACCTCAGGGAACCATAGTACTACTGTGCATAGTCAGGTTACCTCAGGGAAAAATTGTACTACTGTGCATAGTCAGGTTACCTCAGGGAACAATTGTACTACTGTACATGTTTAAGTTACCCCAGGAAACCATTGTAATACTGTGCATTGTTAGGTTACTCAGGGAACCATTGTACAACTATGCATGGTCAAGTAACCTCAGGAAAACATTGTACTAGTGTGCATTGCCAGGTTACTTCAGGGAACCATTGTACTTCTGTGCATTGTCATGTCTCCTCAGGGAACCACTCTACTACTGTGCATGGTCAGGTTACCTCAGGGAACCATTCTACTACTGTGATGGTAAGGTACTTCAGGGGATCATTGTACTACTCTGCATTGTCAGGTTTCCTCAGGAAATCATTGTTCTACTGTGCATGGTTATTTAACCTCAGGAAACCATTGTAATACTATGCATTGTCAGGTTACTCAGGGAACCACTGTTCAACTATGCATTGTCAGGTTACTCAGGGAACCACTGTTCAACTATGCATTGTCAGGTAACCTCAGGAAAGCATTGTACTACTGTGCATTGCCAGGTTACCTCAGGGAACCATTGTACTACTGTGCATGGTAAGTTTATCTCAGGGAACCATTGTACTACTGTGCATGGTCAGGTTACCTCAGGGAACCATTGTACTACTGTGATTGTCAGGTTTCCTCAGGGAACCACTGTACAACTGGGCATGGTCAAGTAACCCCAGGGAACCATTATACTAATCTGCAGGGAACCATTGAACTGTGTATATTCAGGTTACTTAAGTAAACCATTGTACTACTGTGCATGGTAGGTAACCTCAGAGAATCATTATACTACTGTGCATGGTCATGTTACACCAGGTTACCACAATACAACTGGGCATTGTCAGGTAACCTCAGGGAACCATTGTACTACTGTCCAGGGAACCATTGTACTATTGTGCATGTTCAAGTCTCCTCAGGGAAACGTTGTTCTACTGTGCATGGTCAAGGTACCTCAGGGAACCATTGTACTGTTGTGTATTGTGAGTTCACCTCAAGGAATCATTGTACTACTGTGCATGGTCAGGTTACCTCAGGGAACCAATGCACTACTGTGCATGGTCAGGTTTCTTCAGGAAACCATTGTACTACTCTGCATGGTAGGTAACCTCAGGGAATCATTGTACTACCCTGCATGGTCAGATACCTTCAGGGAACAATTGTACTACTGTGCATGGTAAGTAATTAGGGAATCATTGCACTACCATGCATGGTCAGGTTACTTCAGAGAATCATTGCACTACTGTGCATGATCAGATTACTTCAGGAAACCATTGAACTACTGTACATGGTCATGTTACCTCAGGGAACCATTGTACTGCTGTGCATGGTCAGTTTATTATATCAGGGAACCATTGTACTACTGTGCATGGTCAGGTTACCTCAGGAAAAATTGTGCTTCTGTGCATGGTCAGGTTACCTCAGGGAACCATTGTGCTTTTGTGCATTGTCAGGTTTCCTCAGGGAGCCATTCTGTTATCCATTTGTTTTATGTGTTTGGACTTTTGATTTTGCCTTTTGATTTTTGATTTTCCTTTTTGAATTTTCCTTTGAGTTTAGTATTTTTGTGTTTTTACTTCTACTACTGTACATGGTCATGTTACCTCAGGGAACCACATTACTACTGTGTATGGTCAGTTTACCTCAGGGAACCATTGTACTATTGTGCATTTTCATGCTACCTCAGTTGACCATTGTACTACTGTACATGGTCAGGTTTCCCAAGGGAATCATTGTACTACTGTACATGGTCAGGTTACTGCAGGGAACCATTGTACTTCTGTGCATTGCCAGATTACCTCAGGGAACCATTGTACTACTGTGCATGGTAAGTTTATCTCAGGGAACCATTGTACTAATGTGCATGGTCAGGTTACCTCAGGGAACCATTGTACTACTGTGCATTGTCAGGTTTCCTCATGGAACCATTGCACTACTGTACATGGTCATGTTACCTCAGAGAACCACTGTACTACTGTGCATGGCCAGGTTACCTCAGGGAACCATTGTACTATTGTGCATTGTCATGTTACCTCAGGGAACCATTGTACTACTGTGCATGGTCTGGTTTACCCAGGGAACCATTGTACTACTGTACATGGTCAGATTACTTCAGGGAACCATTGTACTTCTATGCATGGTCAGGTTACCTCAGGGAACAATTGCACTACTGTGCCTGGTCAGAATACTTCAGGAACCATTGTACTACTGTGCATGGTAGGTTTCCTCAGGGAACCATTGTACAACTGTGCATGGTCAGGTTACCTCAGGGAACCATTGTACTCTTGTGCATGGTCAGGTTACCTCAGTGAACCGCTGTACAACTGTGCATGGTCAGGTTATTCATAAAGATAGACAAGAATGAGATTTACAGATAATTTAGTAGACTGAATTTTTTTCTGAACTCATTTTTTTCTGTTTGTTTATAGGTTTATGGTGAATGGAAACATAAAAAAATCTTGCATCTTTTTGGGATATCATTCCAGGAAAATGGAAGGATATCAAGTTTACTTGAAGTAGTGAGGTCTAGTAAAAATAGCAAACAGACAGTAGAAAAAAATGAGTTGACTTCACGATTGCGTAACGTTTTATTCTTCGTGGCAAGACTCCCTTTTTTCAATTAAATCACAATTTCACTTTGGTACATACATGATATGAACATGATTTTTTTTCTAAGATCAGCTGTTTTGCATGTAAGCCTATGGAGCAGTCAATAACAAGACTGCAACCTTATGTTAATTTGATTTGAATCGATTATATAGGTTGTTATTTTTTGGGTTACCTGAGGTAATCCTGTTATGAAAGAATACTTCGTAGATACTTTGCTGGTATATGCATTTATGCTGTAATTACACAATTTCTTAATTTAAAATGTAGGACTTCATAGATTTGTATTGTTTATGCGATTATATGTAAATGTTACATGAGTTCACTTGAGTTAAATGGATTGTATTTGTCGTTATAATTGGGGTTACCTGAGGTAACCCTGTCATGAATGAGTACTTCGAAGATACTTTGCTAGTCTTTACACTAATTGTAATAAACTAACTTATTCATTTTGAATGTAGAAATTCATTGAAGTTATATTGTTTATGAGATATATATGTAAAGGTGATCTCAAATAACTTCAGTTAAGTGGGTTATATTTGCAATTATATTTGGGGTTACCTCAGGTACCCCTGTTATGAAAGAATGCTTATTAGATAGTTTGCTAGTGTAAACATTTATGTTGTAATCAAACAATTTCTTTTTTTTTTTAAATGTAGGACTTCACAGATGTAAATTGCTTACCCGATATTTAGAAAATGCGATCTGTCTTAACTCGATTTAAATGGATTATACTTGTAGCTATTTTATGGGTTACCTGAGGTAACCCTGTCATGACAGAATACTTAGTAGATACTTTGTTAAATTATGTATTTATGGTGTAATAAACCAACTTCTTCATTTTCAATGTAGGAATTCATTGAAGTTCTATTGTTTATGTGATGTAAATGTAAAGGTGATCTGAATTAACTTGAGTTAAATTTGTTGTAATTGCTGTTATTGCTTGGGTTACCTCAGGTAACCCTGTTATGAAAAAAATATTAGTATACTATGCTAGTGTATACATTTGTATTTTAATCACACAATTTCTTAATTTAAAAATGTAGGACTTCATAGATTTGTATTTTTTATTTGATGTTATTGGTATGGTTACCCGAGGTTATCCTGTCATGTAAGAATACTTTGTAGATAGTTTTCCAGAATATACATTTATGTTGTAATAAACGATTTACTTTTTTATAAATTTGAACTTCATAGATGTTTATTGTTTATATGATATTTAGGAAAGGCAACTTAAGTTAACTTTATTTGAATTGATTATATTTACTGTTATTTTTGGGGTTACCTGAGGTAACCCTGTTATGAACGAATACTCCGTACATACTTTTCTGGTATATGCATTGATGTTGTAATTACACAATTTCTTAATTTAAAATGTAGGACTTCATAGATTTGTATTGTTTATGCGATGTATAGATATATGTTACCTGAGTAAACTTGAGTTAAAAGGGTTGTATTTGTTGTTATTACTTGGTTACCTGAGGTAACCCTGTCTCAGGTAACCCTGTAATGAATGAATTCTTTGTAGATACTTTGCTAGTGTTTACATTAATTGTAATAAACAAACTTCTTTATTTCAAATGTAGTACTTCATGAAAGTTGTATTGCTTATGTGATGTACATGTAAAGGTGAACTCAGTTAACTTCAGTTAAGTGGGTTATATTTGTCATTATGTCTGGGGTTACCTCAGGTACCCATGACATGAAGGATGCTTTTAGAAAGTTAGCTATTGTAAACATTTATATTTCTTTGTTTTAAATGAAGGACTTCATAGATGTGTATTGTTTATGTGATATACCGGAAAGGCGACTTAAGTTAACTTGATATGAATGGATAATACTTGTTGCTATTTTATGGGTTACCTGAGGTAACCCTGTCATGACAGAATACTTAGTAGATACTTTGCTAGTATATGCATTTATGGTGTAATAAACCAACTTCTTCGTTTTTAATGTAGAAATTCATTGAAGTTATAATGTTTATGTGATGTATATAAAAAGGTGATCTGAATTCACTTGAGTTAAATAGGTTGTATTTGTTGTTATTGTATTGGTTACCTCAGGTAACCCTGCTATGAAAGAATTCTTAGTAGATACTTTGCTAGTGTATACATTTGTATTGTAATTCCACAATTTTTTTATTTGAAATGTAGGACTTCATAGATTTGTATTGTTTATGTGATGCATATATATTTAAAGGTGACTCAGTGAACTTGAGTTAGATGGGTTATCTTTGTTGTTATTGTTATGGTTACCTAAGGTAACCCTGTAATGAATGAATCCTTCGTAGACACTTTGCTAGTGTTTACATTAATTGTAATAAACAAACTTCTTTATTTTAAATGTAGGACTTCATGAAAGTTGTATTGTTTATGTGATGCACATGTAAAGGTGACCTCAGTTTACTTCAGTTAAGTGGGTTATATTTGTAATTATGTCTGGGGTTACCTCAGGTACCCATGATATGAAGAATGCTTTTGAGATAGTTTGCTAGTGTAAACATTTATGTTGTTATCGGACAATTTCTTTATTTTAAATGTAGGAATTCATAGATGTGTATTGTTTATGTGATTTTTCTGAAAGGCGACTTAAGTTAACTTGATATGAATGGATAATACTTGTTTCTATTTCAAGGGTTACCTGAGTTAACCCTGTCATGACAGAATTTTTAGTAGATACTTTGCTTGTATATCCATTTATGGTGTAATAAACCAACTTCTTCTTTTTAAATGTAGGAATTCATTAAAGTTATATTGTTTATATTATGTATATGTAAAGATGATTTGAATTAACTTGAGTTAAATAGGTTGTATTGTTGTTGTTGTATTGGTTACCTCAGGTAACCCTGCTATGAAAGAATTCTTAGTAGATACTTTGCTAGTGTATACCTTTGTATTGTAACTCCACAATTTTTGAATTTGAAATGTAGGACTTCATAGATTTGTATTGTTTATGTGATGTATATATATATATTAAAAGATGACCTCAGTGAACTTGAGTTAATTGGGTTAACTTTGTTGTTATTGTTATGGTTACCTGAGGTAACCCTGTAATGAATGAATTCTTCGTAGACACTTTGATAGTGTTTACATTAATTGTAATACACAAACTCCTTTATTTTAAATGTAGAACGTCATGAAAGTTGTATTGTTTATGTGATGCCCATGTAAAGGTGACCTCAGTTTACTTCAGTTAAGTGGGTTATATTTGTAATTATGTCTGGGGTTACCTCAGGTACCCATGTTATGAAGAATGCTTTTGAGATAGTTTGCTAGTGTAAGCATTTATGTTGTAATCGGACAATTTCTTTATTTTAAATGTAGGACTTCATAGATGGGTATTGTTTATGTGATATTTCTGAAAGGCGACTTAAGTTAACTTGATATGAATGGATAATACTTGTTTCTATTTCATGGGTTACCTGAGGTAACCTGTCATGACAGAATATTTAGTAGATACTTTGCTAGTATATCCATTTATGGTGTAATATATCAACTTCTTCATTTTTAATGTAGGAATTCATTAAAGTTATATTGTTTATGTGATGTATATGTAAAGGTGATCTGAATTAACTTGAGTTAAATAGGTTGTTTTTGTTGTTTTGTATTAGTTACCTCAGGTAACCCTGCTATGAAAGAATTCTTAGTATATACTTTGTAAGTGTATACATTTATATTTTAAATACACAATTTCTAAATTTAAAAATGTAGGACTTCATAGATTTGTATGGTTTATGTGATGCATATATATTTAAAGGTGATACCTGAGTTTACTTGAGTTATATTGGTTGTATTTGTTGTTATTATTGGGTTACCTGATGTAACCCTGTAATGAATGAATTCTTTGTAGATACTTTGCTATTGTTTACATTAATTGTAATAAACAAACTTCTTTATTTCAAATGTCGGACTTCATGAAAGTTGTATTGTTTATGTCATGTATATATATAAAGGTGACCTCAGTTAATTTGAGTTAGATGGGTTATCTTTGTTATTATTGTTATGGTTACCTGAGGTAACCCTGTAATGAATGAATCCTTCGTAGACACTTTGCTAGTGTTTACATTAATTGTAATAAACAAACTTCTTTATTTTAAATGTAGGACTTCATGAAAGTTGTATTTTTTATGTGATGCACATGTAAAGGTGACCTCAGTTAACTTCAGTTATGTGGGTTATATTTGGAATTATGTCTGGGGTTACCTCAGGTACCCATGTTATGAAGAATGCTTTTTAGATAGTTTGCTAGTGTAAACATTTATGTTGTAATCAAAAAATTTCTTTATTTGAAATGTAGGACTTCATAGATGGGTATTGTTTATGTGATATATTGGAAAGGCGACTTAAGTTAACTTGATATGAATGGATAATACTTGTTTCTATTTTATGAGTTACCTGAGGTAACCGTGCATGACAGAATATTTTGTAGATACTTTGCTAGTATATGCATTAATGGTGTAATAAACCAACCTCTTGATTTTTAATGTAGGAATTCTTTGAAGTTATATTTTTTATGTGATGTATATGTTAAGGTGATCTGAATTAACTTGAGTTAAATAGGTTGTATTTGCTGTTATTGTTTAAGTTACCTAAGGTAACCCTGCTATGAAAGAATTCTTAGTTGATACTTTGCTAGTGTATACATTCATATGGTAATTCCACAATTTTTGAATTTGAAATGTAGGACTTCATAGATTTGTATTGTTTATGTGATGTATATATATTTAAAGGTAACCTGAGTGAACTTGAGTTAGATGGGTTATCTTTGTTGTGATTGTTTTGGTTATCTGAGGTAACCCTGTCACGTAAGAATACGTCGTAGATAGTTTTCCAGAGTATACATTTAACTTCTAATAAACCATTTACTATTTCATTTTGGACTTCATAGATAAGTATTGTTTATATGATATTCAGGAAAGGCGACTTTAGTTATCTTAATTTGAATGGATTATATTTGTTGTTATTTTTGAAATAACATGAGGTATCTCTGTTATGAAAGAATACTTCGTAGATAATTTGTTGGTATATGCATTTATTCTGTAATGACACAATTTCTTAATTAATCTAAAATGTAGGACTTCATAGATTTGTATTGTGTATGCGAGGTATATATAAATGTTACCTGAGTTAACTTGAGTTGAATGGGTTGTATTTATTGTAATTATTGGTGTTACCTCATGTAACCCTGTCATGAATTAATACTTCGTAGATACTTTGGTAGTGTTTACATTTATTGTAATAAACAAACTTCTTTATTTTAAATGTAGGACTTCATGAAAGTTGTATTGTTTATTTGATGTACATGTAAAGGTGATCTCAGTTTACTTCAGTTAAGTTAAGTGGGTTATATTTGTAATTATGTCTTGGGTTACCTCAGGTACCCATGTTATAAAGAATGCTTATTAGATGGTTTGCTAGTGAAAACATTTATGTTGTAATCAAACAATTTCTTTGTTTTACATGTAGGCCTCATAGATGTGTATTGTTTATGTGATATATCGGAAAAGCGACTTTAGTTAACTTGATATCAATGGATAATACTTGTTGCTATTTTATGGGTTACCTGAGGTAACCCTGTCATAACAAAATACTTAGTAGATACTTTGCTAGTATATGCATTTATGCTGTAACAAACCATTTTCTTCTTGTGTTATGTAGGAATTCATTGAAATTATATTGTTTATGTGATGTATATGTAAAGGTTATCTGAATTAACTTGAGTTAAATAGGTTGTATTTGCTGTTATTGTTTGGGTTACCGCAGGTTACCCTGTTATGTAAGAATTTTTAGTACATACTTTGCTAGTGTATACATTTATATTTTAATAACACAATTTCTTAATTTAGAATGTAGGACTTCATAGATTTGTATTGTTTATGTGATGTATATATAAAGTTACCTCAGTTGACTTGAGTTTAATGGTTGTATTTGTTGTTATAATTGGGGTTACCTCAGGTAACCCTGTCATGAATGAATACTTCAGATCATTAATTGAACTTTTATAAAAAAAAAAAAAAAAGTTTATAATTTTACAAGCCATCCCCACCCTACACGTACATACGAAATAAATGATCGGTGAATACAATAATAAAATCATTTGGGAAGTTTGTTGACATCTTTGGTATTTGGTCACATTAAAATTTGGTATTAAGATCTATCTAAATAAGAACTATATTTTCGTGCGTATTTAATCAATGGCGCATTACCACGATTACCTCAGGGCACCGATTACCTCAGGGCATACAGCAGCGGACCTAACTGCCACCTGCGTGCTATTTACATGTGGGATCGAGAATGCAGGGGAAGGAAACTTGTCAATTATGTTTATTTCTAAGCCAAAATAAAATGAGCCGCCGTAAAATTAACCTTGGATAATAACAGTGCATGTTATGTAAGACTCGTCTCGGAGGGGTGTCTTTTTTCTGTCTTCTTTTTTTAGTTATATTTTTAATAACTTTCACTTTTTCAACATTATTCTCTTTCTTTCACTATACTTTATTCCTTTTTTTCTTTGTCCTTTGTTCTCTATTCTGTTAATTCACATCCATACCCTCTTAATATGTGTATGTGGACTTACTGTAGTTTATTTTTTAGTTCTGGCAGAGATATTAGATACAATATATATGTCTCTGGTTCTGGTATTATGCGATAAGTCAATTTCTTTTTCATGCAGTGTCATGAAATATAATGGTTATATGCATATCAGCCAAGATTGTGCGAAACATTTTAATAAACAATTCAACACTATATACACGTTATGTGAATTTTATTAAAAATCGATGAAGAACATAAATTTGGCAGCTAGTGCCCCTTAAACAGGTAAAGTTTAATTAACAAATTGCGATCTACTGGCATTTAACACCAAATTACTTACTTGCTGTATATTGATAAATGTGATTGTATATTGTCAATACCTCAACATCGAGAATACGTCATGTGAGGTGTTGGTCGCTACGTTTGATACGGGGTCAACGGTTGCGGCTTCGAGACAGAGAAAAACATCCAGGTAAAAAGTGTAGAATTTATTTTTTTGAAAATTTGAGTTGTAAATTTTCCTAAAAAGTACTTAATTCCGTTCATCTAGTTGTAAATTTTCCTAAAAAAAAGTACTTATTTCTGTTCATCTTTTATGGGTATAAACTAAACTGAACAAGAAAAGTATTAGTAAACAGACAGAAAGTCCGAAGTTGAATTAATTATTTTACAATGAATTGTTTAAATATATGAGAGAATGTTTTAGGCGAATTTTCTTTAATTACAGATAAATGTATTTTAGGTTCAGGAAATGATTTATTCTTCGTGTACGTCTAAACAACCGCCCAGGACCTCCTGAGTGCACTCAGGACATACAAAGTGCACTCAGGACCCATTACCGTAATCATATCTGCACACATGATGGATGTTTATATTCGTTATACGCTTCTTATTTTAGAGTTAAATTTTGGTAGAAGTTAAAATCGCAGGGGCGGATCCAGCCATTTTAAAAAGGGGGGGTCCTAACCCAGGACAAAAAAGGGGGGGTTCAACTACATGTCCCCATTCCAATACATTGATCGGTCAAAAAAGGGGGGTTCTAACTCCCCGGAACCCCCCCCCCTTTCCCCCCTCTGAATCGAACTTAGATAGATATGTTAATTGGGTGCGTCTAAACACTGCTAAGGAGTCCTTAGTGCACTAAGGACTTATTACATGCCACTAAGGACTAGATGGGGTGCTGTTACATGTAAATTTCTTTTCATATTATGGTAGAGAATGATATTTAATGTATAAATTTCAATTTTTGTAGAAAAATAATCTTAGATGAATAAGATATTCAACATTATTAAGACACGTGACCGTATTTCTTTGATGTGCCGAAAATCAATGAACCGTTTGACACGTGTCAAATTACATTACTGATTACACGGGAATCATGCTATTTGTTGTGTTTAATGGACAAGATTGGTAAAGTTGGATACTTTTAAAAAAATGAATTGTTGTTGAAATACTATTAATGTGGTTTTTTTCAGAATAAAGAAGTATTTTTTTCTCAAGTGTATTTTGTAATTATTTCTTGAAAATAATAAATTTGTCTCCAGAACAATATATTATGTCTAATGAAGGTTTTTTAGTTTGATGTTCATATTAATAAATGACAGAATACGGGCGACGACGGACATGCGTTCGCACAGGTATGGAGCGGAAACACATTATTTTGTTTCTTGTGGTGCACTTTTCAAAATTTATTTTCTTAATTGGAGACGTTAAGCAATGTATTACTGGACAACACGTAATCAATAAGATAATAAACTTTTTACTACATGCAACCACCCTTGTGCGTTTGCTATGGTACTTTTCAAAATTTTATCTGTTTTTTTAATTTACATATGAAGACGTTTGAGCAATGTATTTCAGGACAAAAATAAACCATCTGATAAATTTTTTTTATACTGTAACATGTAATCAAACTTATTTAATGCCAGCTACAAGTAAACAGACGGATTTAGACAGAAATTATTTTTTTGTGCGTATGCTATAATGGTTCATTTTCAAAATTTATTATCATATGAAGAACACGTTTGAGCAATATATTTCTGGACAAATACGAGTTCAATACGATAAAAAAAATTTGCAACCAATATAAAAAATGGTGTGGTAGGATTGGTTGGAGATATCCGTTTGCGCCAAAAAAGCGTCCTTTTGCGCCACAACTTTTTTTCTCAAATGTTACGTTTGCGCCACATGTTTTAAAATTAGATGGTATCATTTGCGCCAAAAATAAAACATACGATTGTGCCAGTTAAAAGAAAATTACTTCCCTACCCCTTTATTCGGACTTGGGACCGACAGTGTAACACGTTTTTCTTACTGCTGCTGCATGGGTACTTCCAAATTTAAAGTATGTAGTAGCTTTTCATTCATTGTCCAAAAACCGGGTTGGTGATGAGACAACTATTCACAAGAGACAAAATGACACAGAAATTAATAACTTTAAGTTACCCATACGGCCTTCAACAGTGAGTAATTTTACAAAGCACTCTCTTTTTCTGTCAACATTATATCTTTAACTTTAAATTGACAAATGCAGGAAATTATTCGTAAATAATGTACTAAACACTGTGGAACATTCATAATAGAAAGTGGACAAATAAAAATCATGATTTATAGGGTGTTTTTTTCGGAATTTACTCATGTTTTAGTGAAGCCATTTGTTACGCATCTTTGTCGGAATTAAAATAAAAACAAAAAAGTTATAAATATATATATTCATTTTGTCTTCATGTCTCTTACATAAAAATTTTACCAAGCTGACCTCACTCTTACTTATTAGTTGGCGCACATCAACATTAAAACCTATGGCAAATAACTATGTCGGGAAATAAATGAAACAAAAGCAAAATTATTTGTCCTTTTAATCATTTTAACTTTTAAATAAGAACAACACATTTTATTAAAATAATCAAGTATTAATCTTTTCGTTAATTGCTTAGATTAAAGAATATATGATTGTTTAATCAGTTGTTATATTATTTGGCACGTGTCAATCGGTTCATTGATTTTCGGTATATCAAATAAAAATGGGCACGTGCCTAGAAAAAGTTGAATATCTTTTTTATTTATGATTATTTTTCTATAAAATTTGAAATTTATGCATTAAATATCAATCTTTAACATAATATGTAAAAATAACACGTATAACAGTACTCTTTCTAGTCCTTAGTGGCATTGTATAGTCCTTAGTGCACTAAGGAGTCCTTAGCAGTGTTTAGACGTACCGATGTTAATTCTTATAAAATAATGAGAGCACGTGTCACTGATTACACAACTACTGAGCCATGAATTATCCAATCAACAAAATTGATTGGATTATCTTTATTGTTTTTTAGGAATTGTATTGTTTAGCTCAGTTTTACCTTTAACATGAATTTGCATATAGAAAAAATAAAATATATATCTCATTCGATGTGCTTTTTCAGTTTATTTTTCATGATGACGGGTAAATTAATTTGTTGTGTTATACGTTTTGCAGTCCTGGTGCAGTTCACGAATAAAGAAAATTATTTTATAGTTGCGTTTTTTTCTGTAACAAGTTCGATTTTTGTTTTTCAGTGTGATTCTTCTCTCTCTCTCTCTCTCTAAATAAAGTTTTTAAACAAACACAATGTTGACTGAATATAAAATTTTATTACATTTGTATATCTTTATTCTCAACAAACCATTATACAAGAGAAGACAATTATGTACAATATTCAGTTTAACATTAACGGAAATCTGTGCACGAAGACTTAGTCGTGGTTAGAACGGATTTCGTGTCAATAAACTGTCTTCGAAATAGTCTTTCTTTGTTAATGTTTGTGTCATTTTGGTCTTTTGTGGATAGTTGTTTCATTAGCAATCATACCACATCTTCTTTTTTATAATTTCTCGCTACTACAATCTAACTTACATATTTTTTAGAAATAATTATACCCAAAATATCATAATTTTCAAAAAACGGAGACGAAAACAACGGCGACAAGTTCATTTTCAGAATTTATTTCCGCATTGAAATTCGTTTCAGGCTTGTGAAACTGGACAAAACGACTTTAATTAGAGAAAAAAAACTTAATAAAAACGGATTTCTTAAAATATTCGTATAACTCAAAAATAAAATTCCAGGACAAGTTCGATAAAAAATAGAAATAACATCTAACTACATGTATATGAGTTTGATTGTTTGAAAAGTACGGCTTTTACCGTTAAGAACGGATTCCATATACAAAACTTTAATTAATATAAATTCTTTTAAAGTATGAACATTAATTTCCATTTTCAAACTCGTGCAAAGAATTAATTACTGGTCCAGGACATGATAATACAATTAAGAATAAAACTTAAAAATTTATGGAACGAAATTTTAATAAAAGACGAAAATCTTAAAACATCGTGATATTCATTCTAAACGTCACAATATTACTTCCCGCATGGTCACACTGTACTAACAACACAATATATAAAACAACAATAAAGATAATCCAATTAATTTTGTTGATTGGATAATTCATGGCTCAGTAGTTGTGTAATCAGTGACACGTGCCCTTATTATTTTCTAAGAATTACACATGTAACATATCTATCTAAGGCCGTGTTCACATTGACCTAAATTCGGTGTTGTGTTAGTGTAACTCACACGTAAACTAAACACAATTGCGTTCCCATTGATAAAACTCAATGTTTACATGTAGTTTAAATCATTCGCGTTTGAAGTATTCGTACTGATCTCAGCTCAACACAACTCACTCACTTTTTGGACAATCATTATGGAAATACCAGATGAATTGAATGCTTTGTTAGCAGCCATGAAGTTGACTGGAAAAGAACCTGCCTGGAAGTTCTCGGCAAGCACTGACCAGGTGACAGTACAGCTAACGTGGACAAAGGCTACGGAACTAGAGGTATCCTCCAGTAAAGCCAAGCCGGCCCTGAAAAGTAAACCCCCATCCACCAAAAGAAGTGACGCCAAGCGTTACAACCAGTGGGTGCAGGCCAAAAGCACTGCTGCGACATCGGCTGAGGTCTTACCACACACCACCAAGGTAGACCAGAACCAACAAACAGAAGCCACAACAGCACGAGATGGAAGCAGGGAGATAGTACCAACAAAGTATCAAGGGGAACCTGAGGGCATTTGCATCAAGACGGACACTGTCATCAGTCCGTACAACCCCAGGAAGGCATGCCATCGCCAATACTACCTCCAGCCAACCAAAGACAGAGGCAAGCGATGCCGGATCGACTATGACGAGGGATTCGACCTAGACGATCCCGAGTTGCTCCGGACAACACCACCTCACACATCGCCACTATTGATGCCATCTCCAGAGGCAGTTACATCAGCTCTTTTGATCTTAGAACGGCCAGATACGCCTTATCACACTCCAAGAAATAAAGTAAAGGCTAAAGGGTCAACAGAACCAGACAATAAGTAGAAAGTCCGCAATACCCAAACAGGATAGTCGGACAGAAAAACCCATACATCATCATAGTTTAAATCATGTTTTATCTACACACAGTCGATAGTCAATGTAGGCCTTGTGTAGGTTAAGTGTACACAAAACTAGGCATTTAGGACATTAGTTTTACCGTGTATTTATTTAAGGAGGAAACTATTTTTGAGTAAAATTGATATTTTTGATAATTATTAGTATATAGTTCTTTACAGAAATTATTGTTTAAATTTTACAGATTTTTTTTTGTTAAAAACAATTAACGTTCTTTATCAAGACTCAAAGCAGCATCATTGCCGAACCCATAAGACAGCAACCAATTGATTTTCGGGGAGGGGGCTATTATAGTTGAGTATAAAACATAAAGGCAAGGGGGTGAAGGTGGTTAGCTACAGATTTTGTTTTGGAAACCTGAATTTTTGTTTGTTTGTTTCACCCTCAGCTGCCACTATATATAATGCTAAAATTGATTTCGACTTGTCACCAAATTTATTCTGAAAAAAAATAATATCCCACGCCCCCTACCCCCCCCCCCCTCTCCCGCTCCCTTTTCCCCTCCCCAAAAAATGAAGTAAATAGTTGCTGCCTAATTCATTTGAAAAGGTCTTCCCGAATCGACTTGACGTACACAGAAATATTCGCCACTGGTCTTTACTCAAACAACGATTCACGCATAAATGCATGACTAAAAAAAGTGTGAGGTAAATGATATGTTTGTCTAGTATCTCAGATCCGTTAAATAACACTTAAAATAAATTAAAAAAACGTTACCCTATTCCTTTACCAAATACTACTTGGAGGAGAAATACCATTTGAAACAAACAGAAAAGATAAAAATGTAGTGATCCCTAATATCGCAATCCTTTTTTTTTCGGCTGTAAGCACGCTGCTGCAGCTAACGTTTTCTAATGCGTAATCGAGACATCTAGAGTATATTCAAACTACAAATAATAAAAATGGCTTTCATAAAGTAGCAACCACTTAACTTAAAAAAAAAAGGGGGAGGGTTATTTTTTTTTGTCTGAGTCAGATTTTTTTTCGCGCGTACGTTTTTATTCCTTTTTTATTCGATGCTGGTGATCAAATACTTTTTTTTCAATATTTAACACTATAATGTATGGGGAAACTCTTATCATTTGTATGACCACTTTTTTTTTTATCAAATTGGGGAACGGAATATTTCCATTTCCACCCCACCCCCTTTTGAAGACAAATGGTTGTTCCCTTACCGCTAGAAAA
This sequence comes from Mytilus galloprovincialis, assembly GCF_965363235.1. Classification (NCBI taxonomy): domain Eukaryota; kingdom Metazoa; phylum Mollusca; class Bivalvia; order Mytilida; family Mytilidae; genus Mytilus; species Mytilus galloprovincialis. Next base: position 51,533,193 of record NC_134845.1, read on the forward strand.
ATTGTCCAAACATTTTGAATTCAGTTCTACGTAATGAACATTTAAATGACATATAGTTTACAAGTGGGAACAAATCTTATGTACAGGTAGATAAACAAGGTGTATAGATGTGAACAAATGTAATGTGAAACCAGTGTACACTACACTAAACTAATTGTAAACACGTTTACTCTACACGGCGTTTGGTGTGAACACGGCCTAAGTTCGATTTCAAATTCTACCAAATTTAACTCTAAAATAAGAAGCGTATAAAGAATATATGCATCCATCCTGTGTGCGATGACTATAAAGGGTCCTGAGTGCACTTTGTATGTCATGAGTGCAATCAGGAGGTCCTTCAAGCGGTGTTTAGACGTACCGTTATTCTTCTGGAAGCTTCAATTTTTTTTTATCAATAACTTTTACACAAGGAGACATTTTTGTTTTTTGACAGCATGAACCCCAGTTAATGAGAAAACACAAATTAAGAAAGAAAATCGTTTACAATTAAATTTTATAGAAGGAAAAAGGGGGGGGGGGGGTAATAAACAAATTTTATTTACGCTCACATACTTCTAAACAGATTTGCATATGTAAGCTCTCTATAGATAATGTTAAATTATTTCAGGAGTTTTGAAAAAAAGAATATATACAGTTTAATTTCGACTAAAATAGTGATTCTTTTTATAGATTTGGTACCTCAGTTTCGACTCAACATTTCATTTTGAATTGTTAGATGGCAAACTCTTTAGGAGAATATTGTATCTGTTCTTTGTGTAATTATGGTGATATTGGCGATAATATTCATTATAACAAGGCCTTGTACAAATCCTTGATTATAGAATGTTTGGCAATATAAAAAGACGAAAGTAGACAAACCCTAATTATGCAGGGTTTCACAAGTTGATCTCCAAGCGGCCACATTGTACATATAATAAGATCTATATTTTTCAACGTTTTCAAAATGAAATAATTTGAATTGAAAATTTCCCAACTGTGAAAATTTGTTATTTCTAAACGTCTTTAATTATTATTTCGGAAAAAAAAAATATTTAGCATATTCATATATTTTCATAATTTTTTCCAAGGAAACCTTTTTTTTTGCAAAGTTTACTTCTATATGTTTTTAACCATCACCAGCGACTTATTCTCTGCCATCACCAATTAGTCCTAATTATTAAAGATCAATTGACCAAATTCAAATGATGATTGGTATATCGTATTGAATATGACCATCGGTCATCCGTGACGTATCCCAAATAACGACGCATGCCGATAAATAGATTGATTGATTGATTGTTGGTTGCTTAACGTCCAGTGGCAAATATTTCATTCATATTCAGGACGAGAACAAGTTCACAATAAATACAATAGGTAGGTTGATACAATAGAGGCCATCTGGGATGATGGTCGGAGAAATTTGGACTGCCACCGGAAAATGAGGGTATATTGGATAGGGACATAATTTTGCCTTGCAACAGGCCACCTACGGACCCCTCAAAGAGTTGTTGCAAGGGTTCTTAACGTGCAAAGAGCGTGGCACTCTCTATACACGAGGCATCGGATTTAACGTCCCCCTTCTGACCGGACGTGACTGCGAACTTGATACATCCCGCACAGCCAAACGGACGCCCCACTTCGGCAAGCGTTTTACTGCCGGTCGGGAGAAGACCAAGTGACAAGATTTCTATACCCCAGTCACCCTTGGGGGTTCCGATAGATAGATCATAGTTTATTAATTAGCGTCTCGCAATTTAAATTTTATCAAGGGGACTTAATTAAACCAGTTACTATACAAATCTTGAAAAAAACGATGTACATGTACTTTTTAATATTTTTAAAACAAATTACGAAAAACGTTTAGTGTAAAAATCACCGAATATAAATGTTTCTTTCTTGCAGGTTTTGGCATTTGTAAATAACATGAACGTTTTGGAATTCTAATGCAAAAGACAGTCGATTCAAATTGAAATAACTTCTTTAAAGATGGGGTTTTTTTTTCAGAGACACATGTATTATATATGTCTCAATACATGTATTATATGTCTCTGATTTTATCAAAACAAAAATTACAAAATTATAAAATATGTTAGTTATCGAATGTATACCCTGAACTCTTACTATTATATATTCATGTCCTAAGTTAATTAATGTCCCGTGTGCAACCAGGAGATCCTGAACGGTTTTTAAACGTACCATTATTTTATACGCATATATTCAAAGCTGTTCTTAATTATATGCATACTAGGTATCAGTGGCGGATCCAGGGGGGGGTTCTGGGGTTGGAACCACCCCTTTTTTGAACGATCAATGCATTTGAATGGGGACATATGGTTGGAACCACCCCTTTTTGTCCTGGGTTGGGACCCCCCTCCTTTTCAAATGGCTGGCTCCGCCGCAGAGGTATATTTATATATATATATGAGTGTACCAGCCCCCCTCCTAAATCTTGGGAAACAAATGGTAGATTATATAGGGAATCACGGAAGCATGACTGGACGTGACCCCTCTAAGGCAGTCAATGAGTCCCCACTTATGAAAATTTCTGGATCAACCATTGCTTAGTTCTAGTTATCTTAGGTCCTAGTGTGAAATAAAGCCAATAGGTCTTTTTAAACACATCTTTATTCATACATGTATATATACGTTTTATCACGGATTTGTTCATGCAATATTGAAATTATGTTTACTCAATGCGCAATTACTGGAGTTTATATTTGCTACTTTTCTTCTTAATTTCATATATTTTTTTTTTTTATTTTTTTTTCTTCGAAAAATTAGTGGTGTTGAAATAGGGAATGGACACAGATACCTTATCACATTTAACCAAAGAAATGTTGTATAATGTCATCAATCTGTATTACACGTAGACAGGATGTTCTCTAGAAAACTATACGTTATACACCCGAGAATACACGCACTGTCGTAATGGAAAATTACTGTATGTTATAGTTACCTGTAATCAGCTTTGCAACACCATGTCATGACAGTTCAAAAAGATTTTCTTCAAATCAAAATGGAATATTCATTTTTTCTGTAAAATTTAAAACTTTAAAAAGTAGACTTTAACAAAATTATGAAATAGCAAGAATTTAACTATTTAAAATCGTATTTTAACAAAGATTTAGATATAATTTTACAACGATCCTTAAAAAATAACCAAACAAACGTTGAATCAAACGATATGAACCTACGCAGTTTTATATTAGAATACTGACACACACCAGTTTGCCATCTCAGTATGCAAGGCAAGGGTGCTTGGTGAGGTGGTGGAACTTGATGTACATGTATCATTAAGTTAATACAGTTCTGTTAGGATTGAATGCCTTTTTACAGAGACTTTATATTCTTACTAGTTGTTATCAGTTAGTATAGACGGTTCGGAACTTCCTGGCTTAGAATGATTCTCGGCTCAGCAAATGGTGCGTAATTAGCATTTGAATAATTTTCTTGTAGAAGTAAAAAACACAAATTAATGTATTTGACAACTTTATTCAGGAGCACAGTCTATATTATCCGGCGTAAATAACTTCGAGATTTATGTGGAAGTTTACTCTGCTGCTCGATCTATGCTAATCGATGTTCCAGTATATTTCATATTTATATTTATTCGTGAGGCCTCGTCATCGTTTATATTCACTAAAAGCACAGTCGCCTAAATATTTTATATGGCGAAAAAATTGCGAAAATTGGGGGCAATAATATATTTTTAGTAGCCATTATTATTTTAAAATCTTAAGAGGTTGCTTGCAAATTTAACTCTAAAATGAGAAGTGTATGACGATCTATAACGATTATATACATCCATCATGTGTGCAGATACGGCGGATATATAGGGTCTGTCATGAGTGCACTTTGTATGCCCTGCATGCGTGCACCCAGGAGGTCCTCCTGAGCGGTGTATAGACGTACCGGGAAATTTTATCTGATTCAGGATCAATTCATCGGTTACACTCCCCTGTCACCAGTAATTCTTTTTTGCTGACATTCTGAAAAAGTATTGTGTCCCTGTGTAAGTGTTGACTCTCAACATGCACATGTGATTTTTTAACACTCCCCGGACTTCTGCAAAAAACAATTATTCAGTTCACTGATTAAGATGGAAGGTAAACGAACAGAAAGTCACAGGACATTCCGACAAAAAGTCACAGGACAAAAAGTCAAAGACATGTCAAACTCAGGCATAAAGTAACAAAGTTGATAGGACAAAAAGTCACAAACAATTTGTTGACAATTGATTGAATATAAATGAAAAAAGATTTTGAAATATCTTCTTTTTATAACATATATTCATTTTTAATTTTAGGAAATTGTTCATAATATAAAAAAGATGTGGTATGATTGCCAATGAGACAACTGTCCACAAAAGACCAAAATGACACAGACATTAACAACTAGAGGTCGTTACGGCCTTCAACCATAAGCCAATATAAAGAAGATATGGTATGATTGCCAATGAGACAGCTGTCCACAAGAGACCAAAATGACACAGACATTAACAACCGTAGGTCACCATACAGCCTTCAACAATGAGCAAAGCCCGAGGTAAAGCCCAAACCGCATAGTCAGCTGTAAAAGGCAATCATACTTTATCTTTTTTTTTATATTTACATGTTAAAAAATGCGTGCAAATGTAATCAAAAGCTGCACTTAAACGTAGTGATTTTTGTGCGCAAATGTAATGGTAATGTGCGCAAACCTAATGCACTGATTTATTTGTTTTTAATAAATTTTAATTTAATGTTGCTACATCATGTGCATGTTTATATAAAACTTCAAGAAAAATACAAAAAGAGTGTTTTCTTGTTCAAAGAAAAATAATCTCAAACTAAAATGTGACTTTTTGTCCTGTGACAGTGTGTGACTTTTTGACTGTGACTTTCTGTCCTACATTCAGATTGAATAGGGGAGTTTGGTTGACCCCGCCTCCCTCTATCTGAGACTACTGTCTCAGTGATGAGCTTTATGTTTCATGTACAAATGTATTGTGCTTGTCATGTATGTATGTCAGATAAAAGCTCTACAGAGCTTATGTTGTATTGTTATATGTATAACCGACAATAAATAAATAGCCCCTAACAAGTAAGAATTAGGTTACTTCTTTTTGTTTTGACATCTTGCATGGGTTTTTATAGCCCCGTATTAAAATTATGCCCCCACTTTTAATAAAGGGGGGGGGGGGGGTATACTTTTTACCCCTGTCTGTCCATCCATCCTTGCGTCAGTCAGTCCGTATGATGAATATTTTTCGTCACATTTTCCTTAGGAACTACAATAGAAGGATTTCTGAAATTTGGTTTCAGGGTTAAATAAGTCAGCTATACCGTGTGATGCATTTTCAGATTCATCACTCGACAACTTCCTGTTTTCCCAACACTTATCATGCTTATATGATTTAACACATGATAGCCAAGTTGAAAAGTTGAAAACTAACAACCTAATTTATGTACAAAAAAATTGAAAAACAGATATATGTTACACATAAACAAACGACAATCACTGAATTATCGGATCCTGACTTTGAACAGGCACAACCATAACAGATTGGCAGGGTATAAGGAACTTTGAAAATATTTAGTTTTTGTGGTTTGGTCTATTTTCTGGATACTGTAAGCAATAAGGCCCCTTTATTTAGTGAATGAAATAATTGTAAGATGCACTTAGCTGTCTGTCATATTTTATATGAACTTGACCTCATTTTCATGGTTCATTGGTCAATGAAACACTGCATTGTTTTGTCAGTTTATCATATGTTTAAAGTTACAGGTAGATTATATTTGGTAGATATGAAACAATTGTAAGGTGTGCATGTCTGAATGGCAGATTCATATATATACCATGACCGCATTTTATTGTTCTTTGGTCAATGATAAGTTTTCTTGGTTTTGTCATTTTATCAGGCCACATTTAAAAGAATGTCTGTTTTCCCTCCCCCGGGTCTTCCCTTTGTAAACTGACCAAGAAGGCAGGTTCTTTTTAGCTCACCTGACTTGAAAGGTCAAGTGAGCTTTTCTCATCACTTGGCGTATGTCGTCTGTTGTCCTGTGTCCGTCGTCCTGCTTCCGTCGTCGTCCGTAAATTTTTACAAAAATCTTCTCCTCTGAAACTACTTGGCCAAATTCTACCAAACTTGGCCACAATCATCCTTGGGGTATCTAGTTTAAAAAATGTGTGGCGTGACCCGGCCAACCAACCAAGATTGCCGCCATGGCTAAAAATAGAACATAGGGGTAAAATGCAGTTTTTGGCTTATAACTCAAAAACCAAAGCATTTAGAGCAAATCTGACATGGGGGTTAAATTGTTGATGAGGTCAAGATCTATCTGCCCATAAATTTTCAGACGAATCGGACAACCTGTTGATGGGTTGCTGCCTGTGAAATGGTTATTTTAAGAAAATTTTGCAGTTTTTGGTTATTATCTTGAATACTATTATAGATAGAGATAAACTGTAAAAGCAATAATGTTCAGCAAAGTAAGACCTACAAATAATTCAGCATGACCAAAATTGTCAGTCGACCCCTTAAGGATTTATTGCACTTTATAGTCAATTTTTAACAACTTTTCATCAACTTTTTAAAAAATATTCTTCACTGAAACTCCTTTGCCAAATTTAACCAAACTTGGCCACAATCATCATTGTGGTTTGTAGTTTAAATAATGTGTCCGATGACCCAGCCTACCAAACAAAATGGCTGACATGGCTAAAATTAGGACATAGTGGTAAAATGCAGGTTTTGCTTTATATCTTTGAAACTAAGACATTTAGGGCAAATCTGTCAAGATTTAAATGTCCATCAGAATAAGATATATCCCCTCACAAATTTTCAGTTGAATTGGACAACCTGTTGTTGGGTTGCTGCCCTAAAATTGGTGATTTTAAGGTAATTTTGCAGTTTTTGGTTATTATCTTGAATACTATTATAGATAGAGATAAACTGTAGACAGCAATAATGTTCAGCAAAGTAAGATCTACAAATAAGTCAGCATGATCAAAATTGTTAGAGGACCCTACTTAAGGAGTTATTGCCCTTTATAGTCAATATTGAACAACTTTTCGTCATTTTTGTTACTTGTATAAAATCATTTCTAAAACTACTTGGCCAAATTTAACCAAACTTGGCCACCATCATAATACTAGGGTATCTATTTTAAAAAAAGTGTCTAATGACCCCGCCTACCAACGAAGATGGCTGACATCAGTAAACACATTAACAGGTGAGCGACACAGGCTCTTGAGAGCCTCTAGTTTTTTTTAACTGGATGTGATTGTCATAGCATGGTCACATGAATGGTTTGACTTGTCCAGTCCAGGCCACTTATCAGTTGTTTGTGCTCAATTTGAGTGTATTTATTTAGATTATCAATCCTTCTGCTTTCAAGCACTTTCCAAAAATGGAAACAAATTATTTTCAGGGGAAAAAAAAATCGATTTTTTTGTGGAAAATAATTTTTTGACCCGGGCGCTTATTTTTGACCCGTGTGGGGGGAGGGGAAACAAACATATTTTTAATTTTGGCCTTAGATTTTTTAAGCATAGGTCTACTTGTTGTATGGAATTACTACAAGGTATCATATAAAAAAGATGTCTGCCTGCCAAGGTTAATTTTACTGTGACCTCATATTCATAGAATAATGATAATATTCATAATATTGAACGGCAAGAATGATGAGTAAGTTGATGTTATATACAAATAAGACAAAATTTTCAGTTGCCTACTAATTATGTAATACATGTAGTAGTTACTTTTGTCATTAAATGATGTTTACCCTTTTATGTGTAGGGCAAGAACATGAAAGATAAAGGGGAAACTATAAACAGAAGAAATTATCAACAACATAAGATTTACAGAGGTCAACAAAGCCTAAATGGTAAGTCCACTGTTATAAAAGTTTTTGTCCTTGAATAATGATTAAATATTTATTAAAATAAGATGTGGTATGATGAATGAGAAAACTATCCATCAGAGTTCAATTTAGTGGATGTAAGCATTGTAATTACTTATTAGAGGCCATTGATGACCTGCAAGTAATGAGAAAACCCATACCCTATACATGTTATAGTAATCTATAAAAGTCAACACTAACCAAATTTGAAACAGACTAACAGAGCATCAATTCAAACGTCAAATATACCAGACTAATTTATAAAAACAAAAAATTATGAAAAATAAAAATGAAGGATATGAACCAACATCAACCACTGGACTATGTACAAGCTCCTGATATTAGACAGGTATAATATGGCTGGGTTGATATAAAAATAATTATATAAGAAACACTTAGCAGTCTGATTTCCAATGAGACATTTCTCCAATAGAGATCAAATGACATTTAAGGAGGCTCTAGGGTATAACAATTTCAGAAAAATGTTTAATATTTTTTTTTCATAACTCATTTTATTTATAACTTTATCATATGGTACACCAAATCATTCAAAACAATCAATTATTGGGTTTGGCCCCAGATGACTTTTAAAATGCATATATCATTGAAAAAGCTCCAAATTATCTCCCTTTGGTGCAAAAATGCAATTTTTTGGCATTAGAAATGTAATATCTTATTTAACTCATCGGTGGCCTATATTTTTCATTATAATTTTAAATAAGCTGTACTTTAACTAAACTATTATAAAATTTAAGCGATTTCTGTAATTTAGTACTTGAATATTTAAATGAAAGTTTATCATATTAATCATAAACATGATAAAATAGCCATTTTATTGATCTCTTCACTGATAATTTTTGAGTTTGTGTATTTGTAGGTCAGACATCTCAATTTTCATGGTCATCATTCACAGATCAATACTGAACGGAAAACTTAAAGCTGATATTTTTCTCCATGGTGTGACTTTTTTATTAATTTGAAATGGAACATGTTTTTTCCTATATTTATTTGAAAGAGGAAATTTCAACATGATGACTATAAACAAAAAGGAGTCATATCATCACGATCATTGATGCACAAGAACTTGATCATATAAATACAACAATGTAATTATCAATTGAAAGATGGAACGAATGAACAAGATATTAGAATGTTGTTGTCCAAATAAACTTGCTTTGTCTTCTCATTTGAATCTCTCCATTCAATAAAGATGTACAGAGGAAGATCTTTGAAGAACAGATTGAAAAAATATTTTGTCTAAGAATTGCAGGAATATTCTAGTGAATGAAATTATTTATTGACTTCACTCTTATATAGTGGACTGAATAATTGTACATAGCAAGCTGTGAATAAAGAAAGCAAAAACTTTAACAAAAAGTGTTTATATTATAAATTTGCAAATATAAGCATACTATTATGTACACCACAAAGGTATATATAATTCAAATTGTTTGCCTATACAAGTATTGCAATGAACCTATAACAAAGAAAATCTTACCTCATGAAAAGAGTGAACTATTCAGTCAGAATATGAAATATTTTTTCAGTTCTGTTTTTCATAATAGAATAAACAAGACAAAGATTTCAAAACAATATTTTTTCATTTATTTAGAAATTTCATCATTTTGTTTCAGTGAAAGAACTTTATTCTTTGACTGTAAAATATTATTATTATAAATTCCAAAATAAGAATAATCTTTATTGTCATATAAACAAATAAAAAACATGTTTGTGACAAAATTTAAAAAAAATATTATATATGTATATATATATAAAAAATATAAAAAAAACTTGTATACATTTAAAACATTTTACTACCAAACAGCATTCATTGTAACATACACCTAACTTTATATTAATATATATTTTAATCCCATAGGATTTTATTTTGTCCCATGGGATATTAAAAATCCCATGGGATTTTTTTTTGTCCCATGGGACAACAAATATCCCATGGGACTACAATAATCCCATGGGACCAAAAAAAATCCCATGGGATTTAACCAAAATCCCATGGGATAACGGTAAATCCCATGGGATTTTGCCCTGTCCCATGGGATATTGAAAATCCCATGTTTTTATAATTCAAATTGCAAAATAAATATGAAAGTAACAGTATAAAACCAATGAAATTATTGAATCCCATGTAATTCCGCACATTTTGGTTATATACATGATATTGTAGCTCTTGTTTGAGGCGGCGGCAGATTTGCAAATGAGTGTTTTGCAAATTAAAAGTGTCCAGTGTTCAGGGTTCTATTCTTTCATACGTAGTACTCAAGGTAACCGTTCTCACCAACTCTTCGTAAAACGTGTCATATCACTTTCAATTGATATTTTAATAGCAAGGTCATAAAAGTTTATAATGTCCATGTTTTCGGGTATTACTTTACCGATCTAGGACTTATATATACTAGTCAACAAAAGAAAGTATACAAGACTTTTTCAAATTAAAGATTCGGTTTTCCGTTTATTGGACCAATATTGAAGGTAGTAATACTTAATCATTATGGAAATATAAATCCGTTAAAAAAAAACATATTTTTTTGCTTTTGTGACGTTTTTTTCACAATTTTTTTTTTTACAAAATTTACATAAAAAGACATTTTTAAAAACAGAAGTTCCAACTAATGATGTCAACCTCTCATTTAAAGGTAAAGACAGTGTTTGCCATCAATTTGTTTTTAAATATCATACAGTTTCTTCGTTTATGTGTTAAGCAAAGTTCGGTCCTATGAGAAATCGTTAAAATGTTTACATTATCAACTGATTTACCATAGACAGTATGTGTAAAGTGATATTCAAAAAGCGGTAGCAATCTTAAACCTAATCCGAAAGGTTCCAAATTTACTGTGTGTTGTTTTCATATCTAAAGCATTGATTTGAGACAACAACAAAAAAAAAATTTGTATTTTTTGAGATTTCAAAAAACACATTTTTCCCCAAAATTTGAAAAAAATAATATTTCACCCCATTAGTTACATCATGAACATAACTTGATTATCATAGTGAATATTTTTGAACACATTTGAAATTTAATTTAGTGCTTAGAAAAATATGTGTCCAATTTTTTTTCTCAACTTTCCGCAAAACTAATTTGCACCCTTTGATCATTTACACGGATTTAAGATACTTTCCGACAAGTTTTGATTTTCATTATCAAGTTTTTTAAAATAGTGTATCTCATTTTGTTTTATATTTTAAGTGCTAGTCTTTGTAAGAATCAGACAATTTAGGTAAAATTTAAAACATGATTAGAAAAAATCAACCAGGCTAATCATGCTATTTGATACTAACCATCATCCTGAGTTTGTGTGTTAGAAAATTGGTTAGAATGATAGCAAATTACAGAGTTATCTCCCCTTATTCGTTAATTTCTAGTGCATTTCAACCAAATTGTATCTTCTATTACCAGAACAGAAAATGGAAATGAATTTTGTTTTTGTGCATAACTACATATTATGAACTGAAATCAATGTCAAATTGGGTGGGTTTTTTTTATCATGTTTTCACCATTGCCTCATTCTAAGGCAGACTGGCACTAAAAATACTTTTTGATCAATTGTATTTCAAAGTCGTGTATCGTTTCTTTTGTTGACTAGTATATATAAACTTCAGTAAGCACGATTAGTCTATCAGCTCACCAAATTTTAGGTTCACATGACACGAGGTTCAGAGCAAAACACTCGTTCTCTTTCCAAAACTACGTTATTGACCGCATACCCCATGTCTCGTGACCGTACAGGGGCTTCGTGAATAACAATTCAATGTCGTTTAACACTCCCATCATCATCACCCAATGTCTCAACTGTCCGTTTTAATTTCATTATTAGAAAAGGAATACATTTTAGACTGAGAGTTGCTTCTGGCATGGAGTTCATATAAGATACAATTTTTGAACTACAACAAACTGTCACCAAATATTAAAATATGATACATTCTTTGTACAGGGAAACAATCATTCATAATTCTTATTCACGAACAAAGACGTAATTAGGAACGCATCTCGTAGTGTCAGCATTGACTATTATGATATAATTTTTATTTTAATCTTTTCAGGATACATTGGAGCTGTAGGTTTTTTTTTCATTGTTCAACTGTTTTGGGATTTAATTATCATCATCGTCATCCCCTGTTTTTTATCATACAAGGGATATTATGATACAAACAATATTGAGTTTGGAACAGTTATCCACACTATTATAAGTAAGTATACATACATCAGTTCTTATATAGTGTAAGTTATATTATATTAGCCCACTTTAAATTATTCAACGTTATTAAGACACTCATAAGTTGAGGTTGAGATAGAAAATATATGATGCATTGTTTTCTATTCTGAAAAAAATATAATCAGAAAACAGAAATATTTAGATAAACGACTATCAAGCGTAACCTAAGCAACTTGTTAATATATGTAATATATATAAAAACGAGTCTATATTGAAAACTACGTTCAAACCTATGATTGCGTTGGATAAAAGCAATTTTTATACGTGTGCATGTAAAACAAATTTCGTTGTAGAAGGGTCTAAATACAGCACTAACAACATTTTCCAAAAGACCAAAAAAAGTGAAAAAGAATATTTAAACAAAACGCGTTTGACTAACCGATCGAACAACTGATGTTCTTTAAGCCTGCTGACTGCCATTGCCAATTGCCAAATAAATTTGATAACAAGATGTAACAAAATGGATCTTAATATAGATTTAATACTAAACAGAAAACAATTAACTTGTGGCCACGATGTTATGCCACAAATCTAAAGGTGTCAATATTTTTTTTGTACACCAGATCCAGATGTCGACAATAAATGTCTCTTCGGTGATGTTAGGGATCGAAACGGTATTTGAAAGTCCATAAAAAAGGTACACTCATTTTTAGATAGACTCTTCAATTTTATAAGTCAATATAGGATGAACGGATCATATAATCCGGAGGGGAAATATGATACTAGCCCAGACGAAAACATATAAACGAGTCTAAATTGAAAACTACTTTCAAACCTATGAATGCGTTGGATAAAAACCGCAATTTTTATACGTGTGCATGTAAAACAAATTTCGTTGTAGAAGGGTCAAAATACAGCACAAACAACATTTTCCAAAAGACCAAAAAAGTGAAAAAGTATATTTAAACAAAACGTATTTGACTAACCGGTCGAACAACTGATGTTCTTTAACCCTGCTGACTGCCATTGGTGATTGCCAAATAAAATTGATCCCAAGATGTAACAAAATGGATCTAAATATAATTTTAATACTAAACAGAATATATAACTCGTCTAAACATCAACCCAACGATGTTAGATCTGTACATTTGCTTTCGCAAATTTTTTGTGCTTCCCTCGCCGGGATTCGAACCCATGCTACTGAGATATCGTGACACCAAGTCGCCTGCACTGTAGTCGTCCCGCTAGACCACACGACCACCTGGGCTTCACAATAATAAAGTTTTCGGTGGCCGTGTGTTACCTTTCCTCTTCAGTGTTAATCTAGCGTCGTACTACAGTACAAAATATATAAGGTATGGAGATGTTATTGTTACAGATCAGCTATAATATATATATATATATATATATATATATATATATATATATATATATGAGTCTGAAAGATTGTGTAACAATACCGATCGGTATTGTTACACAATCTTTCAGACTCATATAATTTTTCCTGTTTGTGTAGTATTGTCAATTTTGATGATCCAATACCTATTAAGTTTACTGGTTGGTAGATTCGTATAGACTCTATATATATATATATATATATATATATATATATATATATATATATATATATATATATATATTGATAAATTAAAATGTCCTTGGTACAGAAAATATAATTTAAAAGTCAAAAACACAAAAAATCACATCATAAATCGAACATTGTTTCTGTTAGCGCTTTCACCGCATCTCCAGCGGTTCATCAGACAGAATTGTTATCGTTAATAGTAATGACTTGTGACGTTACGTTATAGTAACGTCATGCGGTGATTGTATATATCTTACGGAATTTTATTAACGGACCGAATTTCACTTCCTATTTAGTGTAGGCTTATAAAGTTCAATAAAATATTGTTCCTTGGCTTCACGCGGAATTTTATCTTCGGTCCACATTATTATATATTTTAAATTTTCCCTTTCCACATCGGTCAAAGGGTTCAGAACAGGGAGAATTTCGAATTGACGGGTCTTTTATCTGCTGTTTATGAACTCTCACTCTATCAATTAGTCTATTTGTTTGACCTATGTAGTTTTTATTACAAGTGGGACAGGTTGCACAATAAATGACATTTTCCGATTTGCAGTTCATGCTTTTATTCGGTTTGATTACTGTACCGGGTTTCAGAGTTTTACTTTGTCCCACTTCTAGCATTTCGCACGTTCCACATCTGGGATCACCGCATATTTGTATTTCTGCTACCTTCTGTGAACTGAATTGTGCTCGTGTGAGAAGTTTCTTCAGATTTGGTGCTTGTCGACGGCTCCCAATAAGCTGTGATTTGTCGACAAGATCTTTCATTTTCTCTGATTTGTGTAGAATAGGTAAAAACCCTTTAGCAGAATTTAAGATCTGGTGATTACGTGGATTATGAGTAATAACAAACGGAATTGATTGTTGTTTATCTTTTTTGTCTTCCCTTGATACTGTTTTTCTTAGTTCAGCGATTGGAATTTTCAATGCATTTTTAATTCCATTTTCAATTAATCTGACTGGGTAGTTTTGTCTTTTTAGATAATTTGTCAATTCCTGTAGTCTCTTATCACGTACTCCAAATTTATTACTATTGTGCATATACGTCGGGCTAAATTAAAAGGAATATTTCGTTTGGTATGTGACGAGTGACATGACCTAAAATCCAAATACTGATGGGTATCAGTGGGTTTACAGTATAAGTCCGTTATTATTTGTTCACCTTCCTTGATAATATTGATGTCTAGGAATGGGAGTTTTGAAGAGCTGGAATCGTAAGTGAATTGTATTGATTCATTTAAGGCATTCAGCATTGAATGAAATTTATCTAGTTCAACTTCACTTTTTGTCCAGAAAATAAAACAATCATCAAGATATCGTTTCCAATTTTCTTCAATGTCAAGTCTGAAGTTTTCATCGAATTCGGAAGGTATCTTTTCGTATAGTTGTTTTACTATGTAACCCATAACCAGAGTGGCATATGTTGGTGCCACCTTTGTACCCATCGCGGTTCCCTTGATTTGAAGGTAATAAGTGTCGTCAAACTGGAAGTAGTTGTTCTCAAGGATAAGTTTTGATCCTTTGATGGTGAAGTCATTAGAAAAACGTTCCGGAATTTCATCTAGATACTTTTCCAACCAGTATTGTACAGCTTTTAATCCTAATTCGTGAGGAATGTTCGTGTAAAGGCTTATTACGTCAAAACACACTAGTATTGTATCAAGAGGTACCCGGTCTGGAATATAGTTTAGAAAATCCATGTCATCTCTGACAAAACTCGGTACTTTTATACAAAGTGGTTTAAGTAGGATATCAAGGAGGTTGGTTAGCCTTTGGGTACTACATGAAGGTCCTGCAATAATCGGTCTTATTTTTAGATCAGTAGGCCTGTTGATTTTAATATATATATAATCACAGTTTGCTACATGGTCTTGAATTTCCTTGGATTTGTGGATTTTCGGAAGGCCGTAAAAATTGCTAGTTTTAACCTCAAAATTTTTAACATAATCTATTTCCTTATCGGTAAGGTTGTCAGAATATTCCTTTATTAGTTTTCTTATTTTCGACATTGTGCTTTTGTCTCTATTTCCATTTAGTTTTTGAGAATACCACGTCTTCAAGTTGATTAAGGACCATGTCTTTGTAGTGATCTTTGTCCATAATCACTATACCCCCGCCTTTATCCGCCTCTTTAATTATAATTGATTCATCATTTTGAAGTTTCTTTATAGTCTTTTGTTGAGACTTCGGCAAATTTGATTTTACGTGTGAATCGACAATATTTGTGTTGGCGGTTTGTTTTAAACAATTAATATATTCTTCTAAATGTTTGTCCCTATTCGGTTGAGGATTAGTACCCTTTTTGTTCCGTACCAGGGATCCATCTCCATAATTAGTGTTCCCAAAGAATTCACGAAGTCTGAGTTTTCTGCAGAATTCGTCGGTATCTGTTATAAGATCACCATTGTCAGATATTGGTGTTGGGGTAAATTTTAAACCATGTTCCAAAAGTTTGATTTCCTGGTCAGATAAATCTCTACTAGACAGATTAATTACCTTCGGTTTTGTCTTTGAGAAGTTTGAAAGTTTACTTTTTTCTTCCGTTTTTTCCACATCTGACCTTCCCCTAAAAAATAATTGTTATTTCCGGGATTAGGTGTTCTATCTCTAGAACGCTGATAAGTATTACCATTCCTGTGTCCTTCATTGGAAATGTTTCTATTTTGCCTTTGTCTACGTGGTCTTTGCGGCAAAGCGTTAGGACGGTTATAAGTACTTTGCTCTGCTCTATTATTTGATGGTTTTCTTTCGTTTTTAACCACTGAGGCATAAGACTTCTTATTTATAACTGACCTGGACCTTGATCTACTCCGAGGAAAAGATTGTCGGCGTGTGTTGTTATTATTTCCCGTTGATTTATCAACCTTTCTTTTTTTGGGACTGATAGATTTGACGGGTTCGTTGCCGTAATTTTCTTCGTATTTGTCGAACCACTCGTTCTTTGATTCTAATATTCGTTCCGAGATTTCTTGTTCTCTTTGAGTCAGCTTGCCATAGTTCAAGGAGTTTTTCTTGAATTTTCCCACTACTCCTTTTCTTCATTTCATCTTGAATGAAATTGTCCACTTTTTCGACAATTGCTTTGTGTTTCGGAACTCTCAAACGTAGAATGGCTATTTCTGATTGAAATTTTGTTAGAGCTAGGTTGAGTCGAATGTCGAATTCTTCTTGCGGTTCTGTTTCGATTCTTTTAACTCGAAATTTCCTCGGAAACACAACATATTCCTTATTTGTCCATTTTTCATACGTACTGACAAGATATTCAGTTCGTATTGCATTAAAGAAAGCTTGTTTTCTTTCATTCAGTGATTTATACCACATTTTTCTTATCTGGTATCGTTTTTTGAATGCTTCTTTTTCAAAATTTAAGTCATTCCATTCTTTAAAAATTTCATGAGTGTCCGAGGGTTGGCCTCGTTTTGCGATTCGTTTGCACTTCGTTCAGATCTGCTTATGTACTGTCCGTTGAAAAACAGATCAACTTTGTCATTGTATCTTTGAGATTGCAACTCAATTTCCCTCAAGGATGACATGCATGAATCATATTTATTACATAACGTACCTAATTTGGCGGATATCTTCTCTAAAATCCTTTCCACATTTTCATTTTTTCCTACCGCTTTCGATCGTGCCTGTGACATTTTGCTCATGTACTGTCTGATGAACCGCTCGAGATGCGGTGAAAGCGGTAACAGAAACAATGATGTGATTTTTTTGTGTTTTTTACTTTTAAATTATAATATATATATATATATATATAAACGAGTCTAAATTGAAAACTACGTTCAAACCTATGACTGCGTTGGATAAAAACCGCAGTTTTTATACGTGTGCATGTCAAACAAAGGAGAAGGGGCTATAAGGGGCAAAATTGGCCTCAATTTCGAGAATTTTTCAAATTCTACTTATTTGTATGTGTATGGCTTTCTTTTTCCGTTACACATATTCATTTTATGAAAAAAATGTTTTTTTGTAGTTATGACGTTAATAATGCCGTGTTTTGACAACACTTCACGTGCATATTTGTTGGCTTTTCACAATTTTTTACTCATTTTCACTAACTTTTTTTACGAAAAAAGTACCAGCGCATTCTTGCCCCAACGAAATATTTTATCAGAGCAATAATATCAAAATAAAGCATCTTATGTTGAAATATTTCAGTGGGGCAAAGCTGCGCTCATACTGAATTTTAATTAAAAACTTGCTCAAAACCGGCATCAAAGTTCCAAAATTTTTCGTCCGTTTTTCATATATACCGTTATCGGACTAAGGTTGACCAGGAACAGTTGTATTTTTTTAACATATTATTTGTCAATGGTTGATAATAAAACAGTTTCATTATAGAAAGTAAATTATAAAGTGTTTTTCTTCATATTAAAGTATAACATAGCCTCTCAAGTACAGCCTAGCCCTTAGCTTGTCGTCTATATTTATTGTAAGTGATTACGGAACTGACACACGGAATTTTACTGGTTTCTGTTGTTAAGAAGCTTTTTATAGCGGAATAGAAGTCAGTGTATCATTCGTTAAATACTTGATATTAACAGACAGAATTAAAAAAAACTTTCGATATATAACTTAACACGTAAAAAATTCCACAGCACAGCAGGGGAGTGTTTTTTTTTTTTTTTTTTTTTGTTCTTTGGTTGTGAGCCAGAAGAGTTCCATTTCTGTTGTTTTTGTTTTTGTTTTTGTTTTTGTTTTTGCATTGGGAAGATCTTCTGGCTCTCTTCTACCTCTTCCCTTTAAATAGGTGGTTTAGACGGCAGAGGCACAAAACAAAAATGGCGTTGTTTAGTCGAAATGACAATAATAAATAGAGAGCCTCCCCGTGCTTAAGGTTTATGTTCTTATATTATACTAGATTATGAGCCTTCGGCTGTTGTCTGCTCTATGGTCGGGTTGTTGTCGCTTTGACACATTCCCCATCTCCTTTCTCAATGTTATTATGAATATAGATGTATTAGAATGTGAGCTGTGTTATACATGTTTTTATGGTACGACAGCCTTAGTAGGACATCTCTGTAGGATGATAAGCTAGATGAATATAATAACTACACCGACAATAACAGTTAAGGGCCAACTATTTATTATTCTAGGGAAGGAATTTTGATTTATTGTTGTTAAACTCTACTGTCATCACTCATGATTTGGCTAGTGGTTAGTTTAAATCATTATATGAGGAATGAAGAAGGAACGAGGGTATTATTGATCATTTTAATATGTCGCTAAACATGCCTATTTTTCAACTCTTAGCAGGCAACCATATTCATATACGAAATACTCCTGTCCCCACCCAATCGAAGTTATTAAATATCAGATGGTTTTCTCTTATTTAACACAACTTTAAATTGATGCTAATTTTTAACGCACAGTGACACATATTTCATGCATATTCAGGAAAAACGAGATTAAACGTCAGATATATATAATATAAAAACTAAGAGATGTGTTATTATTGATAATATGGCAACTATCCACCGGAGTTCAAATTTGAAGTGGATGTAAGCAATTACAGGCAACCGTAAGGCCTTCAATAATGACAAAATCTGATACTGTTAAGCCGTTTATAAAAGTCCATGAAAAGTGTGAAACAATTTAAACGAATAAACTAACGGTTTAATTATACATAACAAATCAATTTAAAAAATATCTAAAATGAGTTGAGACATGAACCAACGATAACCACTAAACTGCAGGCTCCTGACTTGGGACAGGTTCATAAAGAATATGGCAGGGGTTGATATTAAAACGAAGATGTGGTATGATTGCCAATGAGATAATTTCTCACAAGAGACTAAATGACGCAGAAATTAACAGCCATATATCACCATACGCTCTTCAACAATAAGCATAATAAAATTGAGAAAGGACATGGGGAATGTGTCAAAGAGACAACATTTCACATACTCAGCTATAAAAGGCCCCTAAATCACTAGAAGAAAACTAACAGCCTAATTAATGTACAAAATAATGAACGAAAAACAAGTAAGTAACACAGCAACAAACAATAACCACTGACTTACAGGCTCCTGACTTGGGACAAGCATATAGTTTTTTACATACATAATTTGGCGGGGATAAACATGTAAGCCGCGGATCCCAACCATCCCCTAACCTAGTACAGTAGTTTAACATCACAACATCATGTTTGTGAGCGCTCAACCCTCCCCGAAGCTGAAACAGTAGCGTAGCAGTACAATATAAAAACAACCTGTACAAATCAGTTGCAATTAGATTAACTCAAAATATCGGTACGAGACAAACACAAAAAACCAGCAAACTAGAATTAAGACAATAGAGTATTGAACTAAGAGTATTTGCAATTACTGGTAATGTGTTCAAAACTAGTTGCAACTAGTACTGAGATAAATCTTGTTCTCCCAGAATGAGGTATCAATCAGTACACAACCAACTGGTCCAAGGACACAGTTATCGTCCTTTGGTTTTCGTTGTCTATAGTCCCTAGTGTAAACAGTGTATAACCTACATGTTTTATTTGATACACTTTCCCAATTTATTTCTTGATATTAAATGCATGAAATATTAAGTAAGGGGATGTATTTACATGTTAAAAAAAAATTGGGTGCTGAATCTTTATGTTAAGTAGTGATTTGGTCCAGTTCAAAAAGGTCAAATTTTATCACGCCTGAAGCTGTCAAACTGAATTTTACACCCCCTTAACACAGAATTGTCAATATTTTGAGTTAGAGCTGGTAGAAGTTTCTATAATTTTGATATTATTTGTCCCACTGGTAGTACACTACACTGTAAAAATCTTTTTGAGAAAGAGCAGGTGCGATTTTTTAAATTTGAATTTATTGTCTAAAAGAAATGCACTACGATATAGATCCATATACAATGAAGGTTGTAGAAAAATGGTAGTCCGAAGGTTTTGACCATCAAAATTGTGCATTAGAAATAATAGTTAGGACCAGAAGATGTTCTTCAAGGAGCACCATAGAAAAACGATATTTAGAACTTCCAGATATCTTAGCTTTATACAAAAAATATCCAGTTCGGTTTCTTTAAAAAAAAATGTATAGACTGAGATGTACTTTTTGATCAGTGATATGGACAAACATTGAAGATTTTTCGTGCAGTTTAAGATTAATCTTAAAAATCAAATAGCGGGAGATTAAGCCTGGTTTGTTTAGAAAAATTGAGATATAGGAAAGCACAAAAAGATTGTAACGAACAGAGCACACGTTCACAGTCATGCATGTCTACGGGACGTATCTTAATTTTCTAAAAAAAAAAAAAAAAAAAGGTCATCGAAAACTTGATTTATGTCATCCAACATAACAAAAATCTGCTATATTCGACGTCAAAATTAATTTTTATTTACTCTTCACCAGAAGACATTCTGGAGATGTGCAGAAGAGACCAATAAAACACGCCCCAGACGAAAACCTCAGTTTCCATTTTGCACTATTAACGTCTGTTTGGTAAAACAAAAATAATTTAGACCACGACATAATCAACAAAGATGAAATGGCCATATCTTTGATATAAACAATTTAGTTGAATAAGAAGTAAAGAAATGAAAAAATAAATTGTTCCTACCGTTTATGAATCAAAATGATCAATATGAGTTATTAACTTCAAATAGTTGTGTCAATGTGGTTCAAATCGCCTTCACGCTGCGCATTGGGCATGATGGTGTACGTTCGAGTCCCATCAAATCCAATTGTTTTTTTCATCGTTTCGTAATTTTTTACATTTGTCATTTTAAATCACATTATCATGATCTTGTAAAGACACCTTAACAACAAAAAAATAAAAAAATGTGCTAACAATATTTTTGTTTTATTAAGGTTGAGCCGGTAATTGTTGAAATGTATAGTTTATGAAATTGCGATCTTTATTCATATATTATATGTATACTAGTGCGTAATATGTCCCACCTTCTTGTGTTTTTATCAGCCGAGTACATTAAAGTACACACAAACTCATTTTTGGTTATTCAAGTTAAAAGAAAAATAAATAAGGCCGTTAGTTTTCTCGTTGGAATTGTTTTACATTGTCATGTCGGGGCCTTTTATAGCTGACTATGCGGTATGGGCTTTGCTCATTGTTGAAGGCCGTTTGGTGACCTATAGTTGTTAATGTCTGTGTTATTTTGGTCTCTTGTGGACAGTTATCTAAATGTCAATCATACCACATCTTCTTTTTTATACAAACAATAACTGTAGATTTTCTCTGGTGAAAATTTTCTATAATTTGGTCATACATGTACATAGAACGAATGTTAACTTGATGTTACCATAGCAACTATTTTACTGATATTAAATAGCTAAACTTTATATCAATTTTGTTCTTCATTGTATTAATACAATGGTTCACTAGTAATTATGTATGCCCGTTGATTATTTAAGGTGTAATCTATTGTAAAATGTACACAATATATGAAAAAGGATAAAATACGTAAAAATCTGATATTTAAGCTTAGTCGGCCTACCATTTTTACGACGTCCTAACAAGAAAACCGCAAGAGATAACTATAAAATTTTTGGTGTTTTATAAGCTCCATATCATAGAGATCAATTGAAAGAAATATCAAAAGATTCTGAAGTGGGGCCAATTTTGCCCCTTATAGCCCCTTCTCCTTTCGTTGTAGAAGGGTCTAAAAACAGCACAAACAACATTTTCCAAAAGACCAAAAGAGTGAAAAAGTATATTTAAACAAAACACATTTGACTAACAGGTCGAACAACTGATGTTCTTTAACCCTGCTGACTGCCATTTGCGATTGCCAAATAAAATTGATCACTAGATGTAACAAAATGGATCCTAATATAAATTTAATACGTCACAGAAAAAAAAAATTGTTAACTTTTATATATATATATAAAACGTCTGAATAATAGTCAACGATTTTCCCCACGAGGGCACTGGATCGTTACAAATAACGATACATGTACACAATAAAATAAATTATATAAACGCCTAAAAAGTGTACATAACAACACCAATAACACAAACAGGAACTATAAATGTAATTATTTATAAATATTTCGGATAACAGACATCCTTCATCAGTATATATGATTGTGATGTTGAATAAATCAATTATCAGTCTACTTAGATTAAGCTGTTACAATCTTGAAGTTTATACAATTAAAAAGATCAAACCAAAGATCAGGTAAGACGCTTGCACAGTTCTAAAAATGTGTTAAACACGACATAGGTTATATTACTATTTACATCAGAGAGTTCAAATATATGCTTTAAATTAAAAAAAAATAATGTGCGATATGAACTAGCATAACTCCAAAGCTTTAACGGTATCTATAATTATGATGTTACAAGAAAGATTGCGTCAGTAAGAATTCCAAATAAACAGCACTGAACGGTCTAAATTTGTCAATATTTCAGATATATATATATATATATATATACAACTCGTCTAAACATCAACCCAACAATGTTAGATCTGTAAATTTGCTTTATATATATATATATAAACGAGTCTAAATTGAAAACTACGTTCAAACCTATTATTGCGTTGGATAAAAACCGCAATTTTTATACGTGTGCATGATAAACAAATTTCGTTGTAGAAGGGTCTAAAAACAGCACAAACAACATTTTCCAAAAGACCAAAAAAGTGAAAAAGTATATTTCAACAAAACGCATTTGACTAACAGGTCGTACAACTGATGTTCTTGAACCCTACTGACTGCCATTGGCGATTGCCAAATAAAATTGATCACAAGATGTAACAAAATGGATCTTAAAATAAATTTAATACTAAACAGAAAAACTTTTTAAACTTGTGGCCGCGATGTTATGCCACAAACATACGGTGTCAATATATTTTAGTACACCAGATCCGGATTTCGACAATAAATGTCTCTTCAGTGATGTTAGGGATCGAAACGGTATTTGAAAGACCATATTAAGAGTATCCTCATTTTTAGAAAAAGTACCCTAATTTTTAGATAAACTCTTGAATTGAAAGAGTCAATATAGTATGAACGGATCATATAAACCGGAGGGAAAATATGATACAAAGCCCAAACACTAAAATATAAACGAGTCTAAATTGAAAACTACGTTCAAACCTATTATTGCGTTGGATAAAAACCGCAATTTTTATACGTGTGCATGATAAACAAATTTCGTTGTAGAAGGGTCTAAAAACAGCACAAACAACATTTTCCAAAAGACCGAAAAAGTGAAAAAGTATATTTCAACAAAACGCATTTGACTAACAGGTCGAACAACTGATGTTCTTGAACCCTGCTGACTGCCTTTGATTGCCAAATAAAATTGATCAGTACACAAGATGTAACAAAATGGATCTTAAAATAAATTTAATACTAAACAGAAAAACTTTTTAAACTTGTGGCCGCGATGTTATGCCACAAACATACGGTGTCAATATATTTTAGTACACCAGATCCGGATTTCGACAATAAATGTCTCTTCAGTGATGTTAGGGATCGAAACGGTATTTGAAAGGCCATATTAAGAGTATCCTCATTTTTAGAAAAAGTACCCTAATTTTTAGATAAACTCTTGAATTTAAAGAGTCAATATAGGATGAACGGATCATATAAACAGGAGGGAAAATATGATACAAAGCCCATATATATTAAATGACTAAATAAATAGTCAACGATAAATCTTACGGGGCGATGGATCATATAAACATGATTCAGTACACTACAAAATATAATATATAACAAGTCTAAAAGGGAACAACATCACCAAAAACACAATCAAACGAACAATATGTTAGATATTTCGGATAACAGATATCCTTCCTCGGTATTTGCACAGTGACAAATGAATCATGTCATTTCAAATTAAGACTCTACCAAAACTTGAAACTTATACAATTTAAGCGAACGCTGGAACATTTTTAAAATTTCCAAACACGGCGCAAAGACTACCGAGATATGACTAAACAAAAATAGTTATTTACGATGTGAACAGGCACAACTATTTATTCCCAAAGGAGGTGATAATAGTTATCAAAAGTACCAGGATTATAATTGCATACGCCAGACGCACGTTTCGTCTACATAAGACTCATCAGTGACGCTCAGATCAAAATAGTTAAAAAGCCAAACAAATACAAAGTTGAAGAGCATTGAGGACCCAAAATTCCAAAACGTTGTGCCAAATACGGCTAAGGTAATCTACTCCTGGGGTAAGAAAATCCTTAGTTTTTTCGAAAAATTCAAAGTTTAGTAAACAGAAAATTCATAAAATGACCATATAATTGATATTCATGTCAACACCGAAGTGCTGACTACTGGGCGGGTGATAACCTCGGGGACGAAACGTCCACCAGCAGTGGCATCGACCCAGTGGTGTAAATAGTTATTAAAAGTACCAAGATTATAATTGCATACGCCAGACGCGCGTTTCGTCCACATAAGACTCATCAGTGACAGTTGAGATGTTAAACAACTGCGTTGAAATACAGTCCAAATAAACAGTCCTGACCGATCTAAAAATTAAAACACAAAAATACTGAACTCCGAGGAAAATTCAAAAAGGAAAATCAAAAATCAAAAGGCAAAAGCAAAAGTCCAAACACATCAAACGAATGGATAACAACTGTCATATTCCTGACCTGGTACAGGCATTTTCTAAGCTGGTATAATATTTAAAATATGACAACGGTAGAGCAATTGCAACAGAGACTGCGTATTTAAACATCCCAAAAATATAGTAATTTGATAGGAAAAATTAGTAATAATTGTTTACTAAGGTTAAGTAACAGAACGTGACGGCGTATTTACACATACCTGCCAACTGTAATTAAAACTAGTACATGTATGATTAAAAAAATCCTGAAAAGTTTAAGAGTCCAGTACGGAAGCCGGAGTTACTGGACACAAGTGATGGCAGTAAATTAGTGATTGTAGGGAAAATGAGTGAATCTTCTATGTTTTTTCATGAATGCCCTCTGGGGAAACTGTCCTGAGCTTTCTTATCCAAAAACTGTCCCGAGCAAGTCTGTCGACCTTTGACCATCATCGTTGTGATCTATGATGGTGATGATAAGTTTATGAAGATAAGCTTGGGCGTGCCCATGTGATCTTAAATGACGACTTACAGGGAGGTCGGGCTTGCAGGTGTAGTCACTACGATTACCATTTATGCGTTTGTTGAATGGATGTTCTGTCTCGCCTACATACTACATGCAACATCGACACTGAAGAATGAATACAACATTCTGGGTTTTGCAAGTTACATTACCAAATATTGTGTACACAGACCAAGTTGAGTGGCAAGTAAATGTTTGAGTATTCAGTATTTGTTGGCAAGTCAGACATCGTTTGTTACTACATGACTTCCACCATCCTGTAGTTGAACAGCTTTTATTAGAGGAGACGACAGCTTTCACAAATAAATAAGTCTTATAGACTTGCTGGTCTCTAAAAAGCTAAGACAGGAGGATCGGAAAAGAATTTCGATAATTTTGGGTGATTGGCAATACTTTGCCAATTGGCACGGATCAAACGTGAAAGGTTAGTAAAGGCGGGATTGTATGTTAAAACAAATGGAACTATTTTGCTGCCTCTTCTTTTTGTACTGTAACAGGTTATTGCGGCTGTTATTGTTAGCACGCGCAAACCCCTTATCTATGTCCCATTTATATATATGTAACGGGACGGCTACATTGCAGGCGATTTGGTGTCACGATATCTCAGATCATGTGTTCGAATCCCGGCCCAGCTTACATTGTTGGGTAAATGTTAAGACGAGTTGTATATACATAATGTACACAGCCATGTATCACCATCACTGCTGGTGATCCGATGGATAAATCTGTTGTAGAGTTGCCACTGACTCAGACGTTCTTATAAATATAATAATTTTCTGTGACTGTATCTGACATTAATTTGTAGGATCCTTTACTATAGATAATTTAGCTGATCTGTAAAAAAAAACATCTTCATGCCTTATATAGCATGTACTGTAGTACGACGCTGGATTAAAAATGACGTGGAAAAGTAGCACCCGGCAACCGAAAGCTTCATTTTTAAGAAGCCCAGGTGGTCGTGTGGTTTAGCGGGACGGCTATAGTGCAGGCGATTTGGTGTCACGATATCTCAGTAGCATGGTTTCGAACCTGGCGAGGGAAAAAACAAAAATTTGCTTTGCGTACAGATCTAACATTGTTGGGTTGATGTTTAGACGAGTTATATATGATACGATGGATAAGTCTGTTGTAGAGTTGTCACTGACTAAGACGTACTTATAAATATAATTATTTTCTGTGACTGTATATTGCATTAATTTGTAGGATCATTTACTATAGATTTAAAGTAAAATCACAAAAATACTGAACTTAGAGGAAAATCAATTCGGAAAGTCCATAATCACATGGCAAAATCAAATTACAAAACGCATCTAAAACGCATGGACAAGAACTGATTTAGCTGATCTGTAACAAAAACATCTCCATGCCTTATATATCACGTACTGTATTACGACGCTAGATTAAAACTGACGAGGAAAAGTAACATCCGGTTACCGAAAGCTTTATTATTGTGAAGCCAAGGTGGTCGAATGGTCTAGCGGACGGCTACAGTGCAGGCAAAAAAATCGCCTGCACTGTATCCGGTGCGCTAGACCACACGACCACTTTGGCTTCACAATAATAAAGCTTAATCACGAAAGCCGAGAAGGATCATTCAAATTCAAAATTATAATTCATAATTCAAAATTCAAAACTCAAAACTCCTATATTAATCTACCATGTTTCCCTTTCTTACGAGAGCCATCAAAGATTTAACGTTAATATACTACTGAAAGCAATATTATAAATAAAGTCATCAGTAGTATTCCGCTGTTTGAAATTCATTAATCGACTGAGAAAAATCAGAGCCACAAACTAAAACTGACAGAGGTAAACGCATCTAAAATTCTCCCTCGCCCTGCTCGTCCGAATTTAAAGTATTTAATCTCTAAATTCAATAGGCTATCAAAAAAACAAATACAGATATAGAATTATGAAAATACGGATTTTTTGTGTTATTAAAATTTGCTGTTACAAAATGATAGAAATTATTATAAATTAAGGAATGTATCTCCCTCGTGCAAAGCTCTGATTTCTTTCATGGATTTGGCTATACTTTTTGGACCTTTTGGATTATAGCTCTTCATCTTTTATATAAGCTTTGGATTTCAAATATTTTGGCCACGAGCATCACTGAAGAGACATGTATTGTCGAAATGCGCATCTGGTGCAAGAAAATTAGTACCGTTAATTTTATTTAGTTGCTCGCAGTAACATATTATTTTCTTTTGCGATACAATATTTTACATAAAATGTATTTTACTTTATTGTACATATTTCTTGGAATCAAACCACGGACATATAAATCCATGACATATAACATTGTTTCTCTTTCGCATCTTTTCTTTCTCCTCGGTTAAAACCTCCAACTCCTGTACGTATGTAATAAACATAGCAGCAACTGTTAATATACCAATGTGACCAACTTAAATTTAACGCAACTGCGAGCACCTTCGATAACATTACATTTAAATGACAAACTTTATATAGTACCATTAAACCCCACCCTTAGAAACCGCCAAACTTTCCTCGTACATTATGCACCCGACATCAACTCTATAAATAGAACATACGGTTGCAGAACTAGTTATACTAGTTCCCATCTATACATAATTACCACTAATAGCAAACGGGAAAACCCCAATTTCAAACGAAATAATATTTTTTTGTCATTTTTACAGCTATTTACTAACTTGATGTTTTTGTTTTGAAATTGTAAACATAATTCAAGATACCAAATAAGAAAGTTTAGGGGTAGGGATTTTAAGGGAGCTTACTTTAGGATGTAGGAATATAAGGCACATCAAAAGTGCATACTCTTTAGTGTTTTTGAATTGAAACAGGAAAATGGTTGTTTTATAAGTCTTCAAACTCCGTAAATATATGCATGCACGACAATGATATCAATCCGAAATTAATTTTCATAATTTTGTTAAACTAAAATCTCAATCATGCACTGTGGTTTAAAACTTTAAAATAACTTTCTCCAAATATCCTTGATTTCTACCAAACTTGGACAGAAGCTAAATGTTTATGATCGTAAGATAATATCCGATAGTAAAGTTTGTAAAAAAATCCTTTTTATCCTATATTACTTATAAACATGATAAATGAACTAGTCTTTTTCCCAGTTAACATTACATACACTCTGCAATTAAGTTTTTAAAACATTAGACTTTATAAACCATCCTGAATATTTACCAAATTTTGACAGAAGCTTCTTATATATGATGTACGAGAAAAAATTGCACAACAATGATAGATCGTAATAAAGTTTTCTCTTAGGAAGAATGATTGGTGTAAGAGAGACATACAAAAATAACGAGAAAGGAATTAACATCAAGTTTTTTGTTAATCTAAACGATCATTGTTTTACTCTAAGATTTTGTTAAATCTGTACCCAACAACCTCCCTTCTTTACTTCATTTAAAATACCCTACGACAACGCTTTCGTCTACACTAGGTCGAATGATAGACAATTGTCTAAGGTTTCCTGGACTCAAAGACCCAGGTGGATAAAGTGACAGAATTTGTTTTAATTAAGGTTCAAAATTGGGGTAGGATGACCATACCACCCCTTCTAGATAATTCCTAAAAAATCACTACGGCAAAGCTCTGTACACGCTATGTAGAACTAATAGGCAATATCGAGACCTTTTTTAGCTGACTATGTGGTATGGGATTGGCTCATTGTTAAAGGCCGTACGGTGACCTATAGTTGTTAATGTCATTTTGGTCTTTTGTGGATAGTTTTCTCATTGGAAATCATACCACATCTTATTTTTTATAATAACCTAAAGTTACCTGGTCCCAAAAACCCATGTGGGTAAAGTTATGGAACTTTTTAAAGTGAATTCCAAATTTGGAGTAGGGTGACCCTACCACCTCGCAACTTTTATCACACAAAAGTCCATAAGGCAAAGCTTTTGTCTCCACTAGATATACACTAAACGACCAAATAAGCTTTTTTAGTGATTCATTTTGAGGTGGGGCTGACTAATTTTAGTATTTTGCTATTGATGAAGGCCCGCCGGTGAACTATAATTGTTAATTTCTGTGTCATTTTAGTATTTTGTGGAGAGTTGTCTGTCAGTCATACTACATCTTCATATTTTTATATTATGAATGATTCTCAACTTACTAAGAGGAAAAAAACATAAAACATTGAATAAAAGATTGAAGTGACACTCGATATCCCCTCACCCGAAGTACTAACGATAACAAGAATATTTTCCCTTGTCTGACATAATGTCGGCACATATTCTTTCAAAATATGTATTGTTTGTCTATACATTATTATACATTAATCTATGGTATATATAAGATAAAATTATAAAAATAAGAAAATATCAAAGGCAACAGTAGTATACTGCTGTTCGCATATTAGTTATGTTTGGATTTCAACTGTAATAAAACAGGATTGTCTGTCTTGATTTGAGAGTTTTTAATTTTTGATTTTTAATTTATAATTATGAATTATGAAATATAAAGCACGGTAGTGCGTTCGAATTTAAATTATGTTATTATATGATTTTAAAACAGCAATCATTTGCCTATACAAAATAAAATTATCAACATCCATATATCTACAGAAAGGCCTGGACATGTTTTTCTTATTTCAAGTTAATTCTATAAATATTTTGCACCATACATTTATTTTATTGAACTCACAAATCTTACTTTTGTGTTTAAAATTGTATGTCCGGCGTAACATTTCTGATTAAATAAAATGCATTTTTCTATGTTCCGTTGTAATTTTCGCACATAGTATACCAGCTTCCTACTAGATTTATATTATAACATCATAACCGTTTTTTTGGTATTGGCTGAAATTTGAAGCAAGCCTTCAACGAAATATTCAGCAGAGAAACCTGTCTTAAAGTGTTATGAGGAAAGTTTATCAAAATTTCAGTTTTTGTCTCGCCTTGACGGAGTCAAAAAGCGAGACATAAGTATGCTGTTTCCAGCGTCGGCAACGGCGACGGCGTCAACAATGTAATAGTTTGTGATTAGCACAGTTTTATGGGGAACCACTAGTGGTATGTCAATGATAATTGGTATGCAGATGTATTACCATTGCCACATCTCATTGCCATGGAGATTATTTGCCTCCGCTCCCTCAGTCATGGTCTATTGACTTTGAATGGTTTGCTTACTTTACATGTATTAGTTTGTGATAAGGTCAGTTTATGGAGATCCACTTGTGGTACGTCAAGTTAATTGGTATGCAGATGTATTACCATTGCCACATCTCATTGCCATGGAGATTTTTTGGCTCCGCCCCCTCAGTCATGGTCTATTGACTTTGAATGGTTTGCTTACTTTACATGTATTACTTTGTAATTAGGTCAGTTTATGGAGATCCACTTGTGGTACATCAATGATAATTGGTATGCAGATGTATTAGCATTGTCACATCTCATTGCCATGGAGATTATTTGGCTCCGCCCCCTCAGTCATGGTCTATTGACTTTGATTGGTTTGCTTACATTACATGTATTAGTTTGTGATTATGTCAATTTTTGGGGATCCACTTGTGGTAGGTCCTTGATATTTGTTTTGCAATTGTATAAGCATTAATTGGCACAATTCATTGCCAAAATTACAAAAAGGCGAGACATATCTCTGTGATAACAGTTTATATTATTATCCCTATAAAATAATCAAATCATATTAAAAATATACTCAATAAAAAGTTCTGAAAAGACAAACATTTTCAAAGTTTCAAACGTAAAAAAAAACTTTTTCTTGACGCAGAATTAA
Source organism: Mytilus galloprovincialis (assembly GCF_965363235.1). NCBI lineage: Eukaryota > Metazoa > Mollusca > Bivalvia > Mytilida > Mytilidae > Mytilus > Mytilus galloprovincialis. The sequence goes on from NC_134845.1 coordinate 51,564,627, forward strand.
AAAAAATCGAATGTCTAGCCACTATGTCCAAACGTTATGTTTGTCCATTCCTTAGGTGAAACATGTTGTATAAATACTAAATGTGCATTTATAATACAAAACTAAAATATTTATAAAATACAACTATAAGTTCATACAAATGGCGAAATGAGTCGGGTGTTTTCACAAACATAATGACCTTACATTTTTTTCTTTCGGAAAGCATTCCCTATGTCTGGCCATTATGTCCAAGGGTGTCATTTTGACATTTCTGCAAAGTGGCGTCTTTAATACAAATACACACTATTCACGAACTGTTTAGGCAGTTAAAATGATGCTGGGAAAAGTTCATTCCAAAATGGTCTGCTGAATCGAAATCACACTCAGATTAGATTTGTTTTTTTATTTCATCACAGATCAGAAAATAAAAACGATCCTTACGTAATTAATTGCCTTATACATGATAAATTTTGAAACATTTCTTCAGCTTATGGTATTCATTTGATAAAAGTCGATCGAGTAGGTACCCCGCTCTTGATAACAAAATGTCAAACTAGTATATGGCGTCAAATTTGCCAATTATACATGTTACGTCTTGCGACGCCATACCGTGCGTAACGTCTGAATGATCCTTCTCGGCTTTCGTAATGTACATGAGACAATATCTGAAAAAAATTTTGGCAATAAGAAAAAAAAACAAAACCCGATATTTTAATAAAACAAATCGAAGAACACACATTGAGTATCTAGGAACTGTTGTCAGTACTTCAAACAATTGTAAAATGTGGTAACAATGGCAATTTCAAAAATGGTACAAAAAATATCCAGTTCTTGCCTGTTACCAAAGTGAATCAATTTTAAAAAGTTTCTAATTGGAATAAGAAATAAGTTTAATACACTATTTGTGGTTTAATAGTATAATCTGCAATAGTTTATCAAATGCCAATTATTGATTTTAGCATTTGCAATACAAAAGATTGAGAAATATACTTAAATATAGTCCGATATGTCGGTAACATGGAAGAATCTTGAGTAACAGGACTACGATAACAACACAAAGTTGGTAACAGAAAGGATTGTTTTTAAAAAATATGCATTATTTTATAGTTTAAGAAAAAAACATCTTTTGAGATTGGTCACAATTGGAAGATATCAGCAAACAATATCATTTATCCATTGAAACTGTATTTGCAAGATGAAAAATATTCCAAATTCTGAAATAATTATATTTCTGTTACTATCCACTATACGAGAATTGCCCAATGTTGCTGTTATCAAAAGCAAAAAATAATATTTTTACCTTCAATATACTGTATATTACTTTGAAATTTATTTAAAATGGTTGGTATATAGTAGATTAACTTTTTGATTCATCAGTGAAATTGTCTTGAAAATCCTTCCTGTTACTGATTATGGTTATGCTGTTACTTTTTATCAGGTAACATGGCAGAACGTAACAGAAAGGCATTTCACAGTACTTTTTGTTCATTTACTCATATCAATTTGATAAGATACCATAAAAACACATGTTCTGTTAAAGTGCTGACAATGAAATAGTATCAGAAGGTACATAAAAAGGCTGTAACAGGAGAGAACAACAACAAAAAAATTCTCAAAATTCCAATCTTTAGTGATAGTAGGGTGCGGTGCGCGTAGCTACGTTTACGTCAAAACGCCCGGGCGTACACTTGAATTTTGGTAAAAATATTTTAATCTCAATAAATTAAAAAGATTTGATTTTAAAGCACACCAATCATGACATACGGACTTACATTTTTTGCAATTAACAGACGGTCTGTGGTTATTATATTTTAAAACATGACTGTTTTGAATACCTTCAGATATCGTCATGAAACTTGACGTGCAGAAGTTACTATTCCAGATCAGGAGAAAAAAAACATTTTCGTGGAAAGCGGTTATCTCAGGCGAGATCAAGTTCCGTGGAACCCTTTTTGAATTTTCATAATGCACCTAACCATCTATGCAAATTAATCATTTCATATCCATTAACGGAATTTGCATAAAAGGGGTTTTGTGCGAGTTATTGCGTTACCGCACGGTTCCTTTTAAACATATTTCAAAGTAACTGGTTTGATTATTTTCTCTTAGCACCAATGACCAATAGATTCCAGATCAACACAATGAATATACATGTACATTAAACATAAAAGATTGAACAAATAGTCTCTAAAGTATGTTCAACTTGCTACATGTATTGATAAGTTTTTAATGACAGAAATGGGCCTCCCTCTCCTCGAACCGGTCGTGCTATCATCTGGATCCGATTGGGGCTCTTAAAGTGTAACCCCTCGCTGAGGTTGGGGCGTACACTTTAAAATTGCCTAGCTACGCCACTGGACTGCCAAGTATCGAAAAAGACGTGTTAACGTTGTTAAGGAGTTTAAGTTAACGGATAACACACGGCTATTTTTAAATGCAAACTATTTGAAATTCGTTATATTTTCCAATTATGAATGTCGTCATAAGCTACCGTGGTCACGTTTTTCAAAAATTTGTAGTTTCTTACGTAGGGTACCTAAAATACCTCCTCATACAGGCCAATTTTTTTCTCTGATTACATCATTAAGACATGGTTCAAATGTGTGCCAAATTTATTTCGGGTTATGTTAATTGGTTGGCAGAAAATACCAATTTAAAACACAAATTTATTGAAGATCATTGTTTTGTTTTAGGAAATATTTTTTTAATTGATAGTTTTGTAATAATTGTATTAAACAAATCAAATCCTTCGGTCACGTTTCATACCCGGAATTTGGCACACAGTCCGGTTTAACTATGTTCATCAAGCCCTAATCGAAGTAGGAACTAAATACAACGAGATAACTGTGTTATATGTCAGGATTCTTCTTCTGTATTGCTTATCAATGATATCAATATGCTAGGATAATAATTATCATACACAAAAACTTTATCGATGCTATGTGAGCACGGAAAAATCATGTATATTTTAGTATATTGCATGATGCTTCAGACCTAGACCATCTTCGTACTCATGATTACAAAATATTGTACCACCATTCTTGCTATAAATCTTACTCTTTTCCGATCATATATAGAAGGTCGTCAAATTCCTGACTGGAAAATGATCTTTGAGTCAGTGAGAACCAGTAGACAATAATTAGAATTTTGTTGAATTGATTGTTAAGCATCATGGTAGATCAACAGTTACTATGATACATGAGAGAGTCATTTATATAGCTAGCACGTGTAAGAATTATTTTGATGAAGTAGATACTCGCATGATTTTACATGTTTTTCGTGTAGACAAATAGTTCGGTGTAAAGGGAAACAGGGATAGGTTAATAATAACGTCACAAGATACCGATGTCTTGGTTTTATGCGTTCATTACTTCCCCTCCGTGCAGCATTATCATGGGCTATGGTTTCAAAATGAGCAGGCGAAAATGCTCGGTTTAACTAGTAGAAAACAGAAATCCATTTAAAGTGGAATTGGAAAAAAAAATGTTAATCCTTAAGGTAGCAATACACAGTTAGAAGTTTAGTTTCGCATTATGGCCCCTGTGAATTTTTTGAATGTGAAAGTTTTTGTACAATAAAATTGATTTTTAGATAATTGAAGAATAATATAGCCTTCTCAGTGTGTTTATATGAATATTTAGATTGTTTTTAACATGTTTTATAGGCCATTTATATGATTGACAGTCCGTATTTTCCTATCCGTACCGTCCATAGGTCCATAAATTATGGTAGTGTTTATCAACAAAGATTTTGCGCTCGATCTTTTCAATTCAATTTTATGGAAAAACGAGCAGGAAGGCATATGATTTTTTTTGAACCACTTGATAGATATAAACCTATGGATTCAGGAAAGGTATCACTGTAACTGATTGAAATTTTCCTTTAGACCAAATTTTGGAGACTTTTGTGACATGTTCACCCCCCTTTTTTGCTATATTTTGTATCTAAGAAATGCAGATTGTTGCCATGGTAACACCCAAAAGGGATTATATTTCATCGTTATGACCATTAGAAATCAAATCTATGGAAGATTCTCTTTCTAAAAGTATATACATGCATAACACACATATAAAGCCTTCTTTGTTAGACAGGAGGGGAAAGAGGGTGTTTAAAAATTATGAGTGTCAATTTTAAGTTTTTTTCCTAACTGTGTATTGCTACCTTAGCGCTATAAAACCAGGTTTAATCCACCATTTTTTTACATTTGAAACTGTCTATACCAAGTCCGGAATATGACAGTTGTTGTCCATTCGTTTTTTTAGTGTTTTGTCATTTGATTTTGACATTTGATTAGGGACTTCCAGATTTGATTTTTCTCTGACTTCAGTAATTTTGGTAAAATTCCTACCAATTTACACTTTCGTATACATAAGGATTTTTTTACATGCGCAAAATACCTCTAAGAGTGTTCCAACAATACAACGGTTATTATGGGTTGCTGTCTGCATAAAATGTTGGTAAATTATTTTTTTCTAACATGAATATTGGTTATAATCATACCAAAGTATAGTTTAATACATGCAAAATTCATTGACAAACCCAATATTGTGTCAACGAAGCGTACAGTACAAAAAGGTGTAATGACAACGAAGCGTACACAACATGAATTCAAAGACACGTTAAAACGTGTATTTTTCCTTTTCCAAACACAACATAAAGACACGATCTAAATAAGTTTGTTAATCTTAAATATGAAATTTTCAAAAATGTATGTTTTAAAAGCTATGAGGTAGGAAAAACATTAATTTTTGAATATCTAAAAATACCAAACACGTTTTATCATTGATATCGTCGTGCGTTTTTTAATGTTTGTATATAAAGATGTCACATATTTGAAAAAACAATTTAGTAACTAATGAGTATTATGGCAAAGAATATATTGGAGCAAAATATCCGAAGAATAGATATTGGATTTTCTTTAAAAGTATATTTTTTTATTGTATGAACTCAGTGTTACACGGTGTTTTCTATTCGAACGCGTCAACGTCCGGCTTCATCTGTATCGGGGTTGTACAGGGTGATAACGTTGTCTCGATAACATGTAAACTAATTATGTTTGAAAATTTAACCACGGGATACTGACTGTGTATTTCATTATAGACTTATACTTGGAGAACATTCTGGTTAAACTATTAATATTAGATCGGAAAACAGAAAGATAGTATTCTTATCAAACGTATTTAATTCAATCGGAATGAAAGACATATATACCAAATATATACTGTATTTATGTCAAACGTATTTAATTCAATCTGAATGAAAGAAATATATACCAAATATATACTGTATTTATGTTTCTGAAGAAACTAACAATGATTGAAATCAGAAAATTTTCAAAGTTGCAATTAATGAATAAGTATTTTATATGACAAGATACTCTGCTTTGGTATTTTTAAATATTCATATGTAAAGGAAACATAAAAATTAAGTCTAAATAAATTCTTGCATCCTACAAAAAAAATGTTTACAAACAATAATTATTATATTTCTACGTTTATTATTTCATACCGTTTTAGTATTTAGGTTTGATTAGGAATAATCTTTATTTTTTTGTATTGTATTATATTCATTAAACGGAAAGTAAGATGAATTTATCAAATATTTAGATTTTAAATGGTCGTGAATAAAAACACTTGTGTGTTTTCAATTCATAAAGCATTATTTCAAATCCTTGCAGCTCACAACAACTGTAAAAATAATTTACAATTTTCACAACAAAATTTAATTACAACCATAATGTTGATTATTTAAATTTTTTAGTATGGATTTAGTAGTTTTTGCTTATATTTTGTATAGTAATGTATTCACATAGTGGAATGTAATCATTTAGAAATAGATTCATTCGATAAATACAATGTCCATCCGTAAATACTTGACGTTCGTGTTTATTGATATTATATATATATTGAATAGAATTTGAAAAGGAAATACGAAATTTTGTTTGTTTGTTTAAATAGTTTAACATTATAGCATCTACATATTTTTACTATGGTACGGTTTTGAAAATTGTATTCATTGTGTTGACCAACTATCCTACACTTCTTGATTCATTCACATTATAGATCACATTTCAAAAGCTCACTATCGTTTTGCGTTCTCAAAAATTCCGGATAAAATGTCAATTCGATTTCAACTATTATATCAAGATATGTGTTGACGCAAATGTGTATTCTTTACCTTAGTATCAGTGAGATGCTTTCTATTAATATTTCGTGCGCAAAAATACTACTTACATGTAATACTATTAAATTCACTCGTGAAAGCTTATTTTCGTTTTTGTTATCTAAATTCAGGACACGACAGAAAGAGATTTACATGTGACTTTCAAGCAGGGTCACCATCACTAACGGTATTCTGACCTCGAGTTGTTTCTCTGTTGTTTCTTTTTTGAGTCACTGTCCTATTATAAACTTTAACCTTTTCGAAAAGCTAAGGATTGTCTACCAAAGGAAAAGATTCCTTAACTTTGTTATGTATTTAGCCTCTTAACTTTTTTTCATTCGAGCGTCACTGATGCTTTTTTGTAGACTTAACTCGTGTCTTGCGTTCATCATTTTAATTCTGGTATCTTCTGATATCTACATACCTTTTTATATAAATTGTTTATTTGAAAGTGTATACAGGTATTCATAAACTTCTGAATTAAAAAATTCTTCGACAAAACTAAGTTTCCCTGTATAATGTTTGAATTGATTTAAAAAAAAAAGTAAAATCAGGAAATCCTTAAAATTTGAGATGTTTTATGAGACCGAAATAAGTCTCTTCATAAGAGGACCAAATCAATTGCATACCACAGGTATCACCCCATACAACATCTACCATGAGTAAAGACAGCTTCAAATACGAGTTGGGTATGAAGGCATTCATGTAGGAAATAAAATATAAAGATAAGATAGATAAAATAAATGCATCCAGAATTCCAGATTATAAAGCTAACTGGGTGTATAAATTTATATTGCGATATGTTTGTGTAATTTGCTTAAGTCATCCGGTTAGTAGAAATGAGAATTTGTCAAAGGGTTATAATTGGAAAAATTATGTACATTCCCAAGTAATAAATAAAAAGTCGATCTTCAAAAATGACTATTCAAATCGGTCCATTCAAATAGAAGCTGAAAATACATACTTTCAACTGGCTCCTTCTATTCACAGTCAATTATTTTAATACAAAGGCAAACAAAAATTCAGCAACAATCTCTTGGTGACCCGGCAGTCAGCGATCTTAGGTTCATGTATTGCTTTTCTTTTTTTAAAGAAAGCAACTTGTTAATCAATTCGATTAGCTATGCGTCTCTATCATTTGATGTTTCAGTGTCTTCCGTAAATATTTCATTTTTATTTGGTATTCTTTTAAATTGTTTCTTTCAAAATAGTAACACGATAATAACTGTTGTACCCATATTTGGATAATTTTATTTATTATGTATATTATGTATGTTTAGTTCACGTATCATTGTTAAATATAACGGAATTTGATTGGACTGTCGTACAAAGTGAGAGGTTTAGCGCTATAAAACCAGGTTTAATCCACCATTTTTTACATTTGAAAATGCCTGTACCAAGTCAGGAATATGACAGTTGTTGTCCATTCGTTTTAATAGTGTTTTGTCATTTGATGTTGCCATGTGATTAGGGACTTCCAGATTTGATTTTCCTCTGACTTCAGTAATTTTGGTAAAATTCCTACCAATTTACACTTTCGTATACATAAGGATTTTTTTACATTCGCAAAATACCTCTAAGAGTGTTCCAACAATACAACGGTTATTATGGGTTGCTGTCTGCATAAAATGTTGGTAAAGTATTTTTTTTCTAACATGAATATTGGTTATAATCATACCAAAGTATAGTTTAATACATGCAAAATTCATTGACAAACCCAATATTGTGTCGACGAAGCGTACAATACAAAAAGGTGAAATGACAACGAAGCGTACACAACATAAAATTAAAGAAACATTAAAACGTGTATTTTTCTTTTTCCAGACGCAACATAAAGACACGATCTAAATAAGTTTGTTAATTTTAAATATGAAATTTTCAAAAATGTATGTTTTAAAAGCTATGAGGTAGGAAAAACATTATTTTTTTAATATCTAAAAATACCAAGCACGTTTTATCATTGATATCGTCGTGCGTTTTTTAATGTTTGTATATAAAGATGTCACATATTTGAAAACATTTTAGTAACTAATGAGTATTATGGCAGGGTTCACCCCATACAACATCTACCATGAGTAAAGATAGCTTCAAATACGAGTTGGGTATGAAGGCATTCATGTAGGAAACAAAATATAAAGATAAGATAGATAAAATAAATGCATCCAGAATTCCAGATTATACAGCAAACTGGGTGCATAAATTAATATTGCGATATGTTTGTGTAATTTGCTTAAGTCATCCGGTTAGTAGAAATGAGAATTTGCCAAAGGGTTATAATAGGAAAATTATGTATATTCCCAAGTTATAAATAGAATAGTCGATCTTCAAAAATGTCTATTCAAATCGGTTCTTTCAAATAGAAGCTGAAAATATATACTTTCAACTGGCTCCTTCTATTCACAGTCAATTATTTCAATACAAAAGCAAACACAAATTCAGCAACAATCTTTTGGTGACCCGGCAGTCAGCGGATTTAGGTTCATGTATTGCTTTTCTTTTTTTAAAGAAAGCAACTTGTTTATCAATTCGATTAGCTATGCGTCTCTATCATTTGATGTTTCAGTGTCTTCCGTAAATATTTCATTTTTATTTGGTATTCTTTTAAATTGTTTCTTTCAAAATAGTAACACGATAATGGTATTCTTTTCTTTTTATTGTTCTTGTTCACATGTTTCTTGTTCTTGTATGTATTTCTTCTTCCGTTAATCAAATTCTTTGTTATTGTTTTGTTTCTTTTGTGCCAAGTTTCTTTTTTTTCTTGAATGTTTGAGTTTATACATTGGCTATCTTTTCTGTCTCTTTCCAATTATCTCTGACCAGGTTGTATGCTCTTGCACATTTCTCAACCTCTTTTTTATTTGCGTGTTTTTCTGTTCATGATTAATCAGTTTAAGAAAATCAGTATTTGTGTGTGATAAGTTATGTTTACGCTCTGCATTGACTTCATTGGAATGGTTTGTTATTGTCTTTGTAAAATGCCATCTTCGTTTATTGTGTTTTTTTCAGAGTGTATTTGTTTATGATCTAGACTATGTGTTTATCTATTCAACACCTTTTTTTCTTGTATTACAGTATTCTTTTTCTATTGCTATTTTCATCAGTTTGAGTTATATGCTCTGTCTTTAGAATTTTTCTTTTGACATAGTTACAATGTATAGAAGCTACAATGACCGGGAAAATTGAAAACCAATTTTATATGTTGTATTTATTATATTTTTATTTTATTTCTAAAACGACATTTATATTTATAATACTATAATCTTGTACATGTATGTTGTTTTAGAAACAGTTTATAGTTTCCAATGAAAAATAATTTGTCTTGCTCGGCTTGTTTGTACTTAATGTTTTCCCGTGAAAGAGAAATGACAGAGATCATATATTTATAAAAGCCATATATATGCATGTACCATTTTAGTATCAAAGAGCAAGTTTTGACCATCAGTTCAAGTTTTTTACGTTTCTAATGTGTTTGCCTCGCTTAAAGGAGTCAAAAAGCGAGACATAGGTATGCTGTTTCCGGCAGCGGCGGCGACGGCAGCGTCAACAATGTATAAGTTTGTGATTAGGATTAGTTTATGGTGAACAACTAGTGGTTAGTCAAAAATACTTGGTATGCAGTTGTATAAGTATCGGCACATCTCATTACTATGGGGATTATTTGGCTCCGTCCCCTCAGTAATGGTCTATGACTTTGAAACGTTTGCTTAGTGCTCATGTATTAGGTTGTGATTAGATCAGTTTATGGGGAACCACCTGTGGTAAGTTAATGATAATTAGTATGCAGTTGTATAAACATTGACATATCTCATTTCCATGGAGATTGTTTGGCCCCGCCCCCTCAGTCATAGTATATTTGCATTGAAACTTTGGTTTAGTTTACATGTATAAATTTGTGTTTAGGTTTGTTTAAAGTGAACTACTTATGATAAGTGAATGGTATTTGGTAAACAGTTGTATAAGCATTGGCACATCTCATTTCCATGGAGATTGTTTAGCCATGTACCTCAGTCATGGTTCATTGACTTTGAATATTTGCAAAACTTACATGTTAAAGTGCTGCTATTTTAATTTCAACATTTGCTTTATCTATATTACAAAAAAGCGAGACATATCTCTGTGATAACAGTTTATGAAATTATGAATCTACAAATGAGATGGAATAATTTTTATACTATGCCCGACTTATTCTGGACGTTGTATGGTATACACTAATCAATCCGTCAACTCTCTCTATTTAATTACAAATGAGGAGATATGATATGATAGCCGATGAGACATCTTTCCACTAGATATCAAATGATATAGAAGTTAATCATACGGCCTTCCAGTTCTAAAAGTTGGTCAGTGTCGTCTCTCATTTGAATTTGTGATTTATTTTTATTCGGAGTAATTGAAGATTTCAAACAATATTAAATTCCACGAGTGGTGTTTATCTAAAAGCTGATACTTTTGGTTTAGTAATTCGACAAACTGATCTCATGTATGATACTACTATTTTTCCCAATATAGTTTCGATTATTGCTAAGATGGATTTATGCAAACATCAATGTTGCAATATTTGCGTAAATTACAAGAAACTTATAGTATTACGTCAGATTCAGTCTACTGTATATAGAAAGACAACTGTATTCTTCAAAACAAATTTGAAATGAACAAGAAACTCTGTGAAAGGTCGGTGACATAGAACTTTTAGTGATTTATTTTAAAGAGGATACAAAGAACTTTCTTTCTTGAAACTGTTAAGAAGAAATCACTAGTAGTTTGTTTGTAATCCGTAAGTTTAAACGACAAGATTATTAAACCCTAAAATCTGAAATTGATACACACAAATGTATAGTTTAATTCGAAAAAAAGAATTACGCTACTGGGTAAAAATAAAATTTTGAATAACAACCATATTGTGGGGAAAAAAGCAAACTAAGGTTGCTACAGTGTCGAAACGGATTCGAGGACATTTTTCATCATATTTTATTTCAAAAATCACAAGATAACTTCACTTGTAGATCAGGCTGCTTGGTCTCGATACTTTTCACCCCTACATCAAGCTATCGTTCCCTATCTTTTGCTTTATGTGTCTCTGCATTGTCCTGTGATGTTATCCAGTAACGATATTGTTTACGCCTCAGTTCAAGAGTCAACAGGTTATCTGCACAATATAAGTTTTAAGATCAAGGCGGTTGATGATGTTATAATCAATAATATTTCAGGTTGACCTAACAGTTTTGGAATGAATTTCTGTTGATTAAATGTTTTGGGGGTTACATTTTCTCCTTTCTAGTGATTGGTTAGACCTGGACATATGCAGCCCAGTAGTCAACAAGAATAACAATAATGTGTTTAGTTTTATATATTTCCTGTTTACAAATTTTGATTTTTTCGAAACACTAAGGATTTTCTTATCCCAGGCATTAGATGACCTTCGCCGTATTTGGCACAACTTTTTGGAATTTTGGGATCTCAATGCTCTTCAACTTTGTACTTGTTTGGCTTTATAATTATTTTGAAATGAGCGTCATTGATGAGTCTTATGTAGACGAAACGCGCGTCTGGCGTACTAAATTATAATCCTGGTACCTTTTTGCATGTATATATACATCATATCTCTTCATTTACCATAATTTTCTTCTAAAATCTGTACCCGTCTGCTTGCTGGCCTCTTTTTACTTCCATTTTCATTTTCTTTTACAATTGACGAACAGGTGAAATTTTTGTCGAGTTATTAACAATGATGCTTCTTGAAGTTTCGCGGCATTATTTTTACTTTCGTTTATTTTCAAGCCATAATTACTTAAGTTCGAAGGATCAGTAGTTATTCTTTGCCCATTTTTATCGGATTCACATTGTGAGTTTGCTTTGAACTTCAGACTCGGATTTCCTTCATTTGCATTATATAATCGGAATCTTCCTTCATGTCTATGGAATAACATGATGTGGTTAATTATCTGAGACAACGTGGGGGCCATAGAAATATTTTATTTGGCAAAAGTACAAAATTGTTCGGCCACGGCTTGACAAAGAATGGAACTGTCAAGAAACATAATTGGCAAGTCCCTAGTATATATAATTAAACCTTTCCTTATTCCTTATTTCAACATTATTGTCCATTCCTTATTCCTTTTTTCCACATTATTCTTATTCCTTATTTCCATTATTCGTATTCCTTATTTCCACCTTTTTGTTATTCCCTATAATCATGATAATGTCATTTCCTTATATATCAATATAATATCCTTATTAACATTATTGCTTCCAAAATATATCGGATGCTGGCCCTGGGAAACAGAAGCTCAGCGGATACATAATTCCATTATAAGAAGCATAATATATTTGTAGATGTTGTGTCGCTATTTTCGCCACATGGTCGAGTTCAGTGGCTATACTAAGTGTTACTGGACACTGAGTTCGACCACCGCAACAAATGCGGTAGCGACACAACACACCCGCCGTGACCGTACTTTTAAATGACAACACATATATATTTATATTTAAATTACCCTATAATGAAATAAGAAGAAAAAACAATTGCCCATAAGAGATAAAGTAACGCCGTCAGATGTGAATATACCGGACTTATTATATATTTCAGGCTACTTTATGTAACAATGTCCCAATTGTATTCATAGCTAAGCGGCAAAGGTGTACATTCTTGTGGTTGCTTTATTAATGCTAATTGGTTTTTACCATATCTCCGATTCAAAATGAAATTGAATTCGTTTTTCCTACATGTATTCAAACCTTTAAAACTTAATAGAACACATGAACACTGGTACTTGTCACCGAAATCAGAGAATAAGTGGATTTTAACCTTTGGTCTTTGCATTTCATAAATGGTAACCAAAAAATTAGACAATATTTTAGTTTAGTTTCTGTTATTGCTATACATGTACCATGACAATATTGATACGTTTTTGAGAATGAGATCACTGTGTCCTATCGATGTTTCTACTTGGTACAAATCAAAATATACTTAATCAAAAGGCACAATTTACAGACACTATGTCCTATCAATGTATCTACTTGATACAAACTAAATTATTCTTAAAAGACGCAATTTACAGACACTGTGTCCTATCAATGTATCTACTTGATACAAACTAAATTATCCTTAAAAGACACAATTTACAGACACTGTGTCCTATCAATGTATCTACTTGATACACACTGAATTATCCTTAAAAGACACAATTTACAAACACTGTGTCCTATCAATGTATCTACTTGATACAAACTAAATTATCCTTAAAAGACACAATTTACAGACACTACAGACACTGTCCTATCGATGTATCTACTTGATATAAACTAAATTATCCTTAAAAGACACAATTTACAAACACTGTGTCCTATCAATGTATCTACTTGATACAAACTAAATATCCTTAAAAGACACAATTTACAGACACTACAGACACTGTCCTATCGATGTATCTACTTGATATAAACTAAATTATCCTTAAAAGACACGATTTACAGACACTGTGTCCTATTAATGTATCTAGTAAATTTTCCTAAAAAGACACCTTTTACAGACCCTGTGTCCTATCAATGTATCTACTTGATACAAACTAAATATCCTTAAAAGACACAATTTACAGACACTACAGACACTGTCCTATCGATGTATCTACTTGATATAAACTAAATTATCCTTAAAAGACACGATTTACAGACACTGTGTCCTATCAATGTATCAACTTGATACAAACTAAATATCCTTAAAAGACATAATTTACAGACACTACAGACACTGTCCTATCGATGTATCTACTTGATATAAACTAAATTATCCTTAAAAGACACGATTTACAGACACTGTGTCCTATCAATGTATCTAGTAAATTTTCCTAAAAAGACACCTTTTACAGACCCTGTGTCCTATCAATGTATCTACTTGATACAAACTAAATATCCTTAAAAGACACAATTTACAGACACTGTGTCCTAACAATGTATCTACTTGATACAAACTAAATATCCTTAAAAGACACAATTTACAGACCCTGTGTCCTATCAATGTATCTACTTGATACAAACTAAATATCCTTAAAAGACACAATTTACAGACACTACAGACACTGTCCTATCGATGTATCTACTTGATACAAACTAAATATCCTTAAAAGACATAATTTACAGACATTGTGTCCTAACAATGTATCAACTTGATACAAACTAAATTATCCTTAAAAGACACAATTTACAGACACTACAGACACTGTCCTATCGATGTATCTACTTGATATAAACTAAATTATCCTTAAAAGACACGATTTACAGACACTGTGTCCTATCAATGTATCTACTTGATACACCCTTAATTATCCTTAAAAGACACAATTTACAGACACTGTGTCCTATCAATGTATCTACTTGATACACCCTTAATTTTCCTTAAAAGACACCTTTTACAGACACTGTGTCCTATCAATGTATCTTCTTGATACAAACTAAATTATCCTTAAAAGACACGATTTACAGACACTGTGTCCTATCAATGTATCTAGTAAATTTTCCTTAAAAGACACCTTTTACAGACACTGTGTCCTATCAATGTATCTTCTTGATACAAACTAAAATATTCTTAAAAGACACAATTTACAGACACTACAGACACTGTGTCCTATCAATGTATCTACTTTATACAAACTGAATTATCCTTAAAAGACACGATTTACGGACACTGTGTCCTATCAATGTATCTACCTGATACAAACTAAATATCCTTAAAAGACACAATTTACAGACACTGTGTCCTATCAATGTATCTACTTGATACACCCTTAATTATCCTTAAAAGACACAATTTACAGACACTGTGTCCTATCAATGTATCTACTTGATACACCCTTAATTTTCCTTAAAAGACACCTTTTACAGACACTGTGTCCTATCAATGTATCTTCTTGATACAAACTAAATTATCCTTAAAAGACACAATTTACAGACACTACAGACACTGTCCTATCGATGTATCTACTTGATATAAACTAAATTATCCTTAAAAGACACGATTTACAAACACTGTGTCCTATCAATGTATCTAGTAAATTTTCCTTAAAAGACACCTTTTACAGACACTGTGTCCTATCAATGTATCTTCTTGATACAAACTAAAATATTCTTAAAAGACACAATTTACAGACACTACAGACACTGTGTCCTATCAATGTATCTACTTTATACAAACTAAATTATCCTTAAAAGACACGATTTACGGACACTGTGTCCTATCAATGTATCTACCTGATACAAACTAAATATCCTTAAAAGACACAATTTACAGACACTGTGTCCTATCAATGTATCTACTTGATACACCCTTAATTATCCTTAAAAGACACAATTTACAGACACTGTGTCCTATCAATGTATCTACTTGATACACCCTTAATTTTCCTTAAAAGACACCTTTTACAGACACTGTGTCCTATCAATGTATCTTCTTGATACAAACTAAATTATCCTTAAAAGACACAATTTACAGACACTACAGACACTGTCCTATCGATGTATCTACTTGATATAAACTAAATTATCCTTAAAAGACACGATTTACAGACACTGTGTCCTATCAATGTATCTAGTAAATTTTCCTTAAAAGACACCTTTTACAGACACTGTGTCCTATCAATGTATCTTCTTGATACAAACTAAAATATTCTTAAAAGACACAATTTACAGACACTACAGACACTGTGTCCTATCAATGTATCTATTTTATACAAACTAAATTATCCTTAAAAGACACGATTTACGGACACTGTGTCCTATCAATGTATCTACCTGATACAAACTAAATATCCTTAAAAGACACAATTTACAGACACTGTGTCCTAACAATGTATCTACTTGATACACCCTTAATTATCCTTAAAAGACACAATTTACAGACACTGTGTTCTAACAATGCATCTACGTGATACAAACTAAATTATCCTTAAAAGACACAATTTACAGACACTGTGTCCTAAAAATGTATCTACTTGATACAAACTAAAATATCATTAAAAGACATGAAATATATTGTAATACCCTTAAACAAGCATTGTAAGAGTAATTTCAAACAGAAACTAGAAGATTTCTTCAAAAATAAAATTAAATTAGAACTGTCTAAGATAAAAGATGGAAACTGTACTTAATTAAGAATAAGTGTACACTCATTAGCAATAGAAACTGGTAGGTATGCAAGACCAATACCCTCAAATGAGAGAGTTTGTAAATTTTGCACCGGAAAAGTTGAAAATGAGGTTCATTTCTTGATTGAATGTCCGCAATATAACAAAATTAGGTCTAAATATAAAATTAATTATACTAATTCAAATAATTTGGATGAACATTTTCCAAATGTTAAATCCTACGTCTGAAAAAGGATAAAATCTATTTCTATGTAAATTGAAGAAGCTCGTGATTTGAGAGACCACCGTCCCGTTTCATCAGATAATAATCTTTTACAGTAGTTCGTGCATATACAATTATATCTTATATAGGTGATTGTGTGTTTTAAGTAAATGTATGATAATTTACAATAATAATGATGTATAAGTTTATGGTATCAATATCAGTTTATAATGCTATGCTTTCCTACTGTTTTGAAAGATTGTATCAGAGTTGAGCCGTCCTTCGATAATGCATGCTATAAATTGTATATTATACACTATTGTTTGCAATACGATCAGTCGAACCAACTGCATAACTTGTGTCAAGATTGATGACTGTTTATTTTAAATAGCAACCAAAGAACAGTTATCTGTGTGAAACATAACTTTTTGTCCCTCAATTTGAACTTAAATAATATAACTATGGCCAATAATATTGGAACAAGTTCTAAAAACATACGAAACGCGAGTCTGGCGTACTAAATTATAATCCTGGTACCTTTTTGCATGTATATATACATTATATCTCTTCATTTACCATAATTTTCTTCTAAAATCTGTTCCCGTCTGCTTGCTGGCCTCTTTTTACTTCCATTTTCATTTTCTTTTACAATTGACGAACGAACAGGTGAAATTTTTGTCGAGTTTTAACAATGATGCTTCTTGAAGTTTCGCGGCATTATTTTTACTTTCGTCTATTTTCAAGCCAAAATTACTTAAGTTCGAAGGATCAGTAGTTATTCTTTGTCCTTTTTTATCGGATTCACATTGTGAGTTTGCTTTGAACTTCAGACTCGGATTTCCTTCATTTGCATTATATAATTGGAATCTTCCTTCATGTCTATGGAATAACATGATGTGGTTAATTATCTGAGACAACGTGGGGGCCAAATGACATACAAATATAAAGTTTAAAATATTTTATTTGGCAAAAGTACAAAATTGTACGGCCACGGCTTGACAAAGAATGGGACTGCCGAGAAACATAATTGGCAAGTCCCTAGTATATATAAATAAACCTTTCCTTATTCCTTATTTCCACATTATTGTCCATTCCTTATTCCTTATTTCCACATTATTGTCCATTCCGTATTCCTTATTTCCACATTATTCTTATTCCTTATTTCGACCTTATTGTTATTCCCTATAATGTCATTTCCTTATATATCAATATAACTAGAACACACCCGCGAAATCGCGGGTACATACAGCTTGTGAACTGTTGTAGGATGATTTTTTGTAAAAGATATTATGTATGGAGAATTTCATAAAAGGTATCAAAAGCCCTCTCCCTTTTTTCCAAAGTCCGATATATGGTTCCTTTCTATTAAATTCAATTATTTTTGTGTTTCTGGCCTCAGATCACAATTATTCTTTTCTTTTGCTACAATGCTTCTTTTGGTAAAAGTCAAATCAAATTAAAACTTTGCACCGTTTCAAACATCAAATAAATGTAACTGCTTATATATAGACCATTATAAGTCTAATTAAATATTCTTCAAGGACAATCCATCAGTGCTTTTTCTTTTGAGAGCCTTACTAATATGCCAATGGTAGGGTATGAATCTTGTATAAATGACTAAGACCGACTAAGGCTAATTTGAGGGTGGTCGGAGGGGTCGTGATCCCGAGATGCAGAATTTAAAGAAATTCATATCCCGAAATCCTGAAATCGAAAAATATATTCCCGGATCCCGTAAGGATCAATCCCCAAATCCCGAGCTTCAAAACACCCGATCCCGACGCCCCGAAAAAGGCCCTGCCTTCTCTTATCTCTACGGCTTACTTTCATTTTTGCCAAATCACTATTTTCACTTTCAACAATAAATTGTTATGCCCCATCTAGTCTGTGCATCCGTGAGTTCGTCCGTTCGGTTGTCCGTCTGTCCCTCTTCATGTTAAAGCTTTTGGTCGAGGTAGTTTAAGATGAAGTGAAGCATGTTTTACTTATTTTAATATATATGCAAGTGGTATGACCCCTTAAATAGTAAACATTTCAAAGAAAACAGTAGACAGAATCAGGGACTTTCTATACTAACATAGAAAGTCCCTGACAGAATACAGATAGTCTCTATATATTAAAGTAGTATAATCGTAGTTTACATGTAGATAAACGCGAACAATAGTTGTCCTCTCTTAGGAGGTATAATAGTTGTTATTTTAGCTATTTAAACACAATGATATGGAGAACGCTCTGAATGGCTTATTTATTTTTATTTTTTGTTATCAATCATACGATTGTTTTTTTAAAAATGGGTCATACTTAAACTGTACTTATTTTAATATATATGCAACTGGTATGACCCCTTAAATAGTAAACGATTAAAAGAAAACAGTAGACAGAATACAGAGAGTCTCTGTATATTAAAGTAGTATAATCGTAGTTTA
This sequence comes from Mytilus galloprovincialis, assembly GCF_965363235.1. NCBI lineage: Eukaryota > Metazoa > Mollusca > Bivalvia > Mytilida > Mytilidae > Mytilus > Mytilus galloprovincialis. The sequence goes on from NC_134845.1 coordinate 51,583,532, forward strand.
CATGTAGATAAACGCGTAAAATAATTGTCCTCTATAAGGAGATCTAATAGTTGTGGTTCTTGCGATCTAAACACCATGAAATGGAGAACGATTTGATTGGCTTATTTATTTTTCATTTTTATTGTTATCTATCATACGATTAGTTGCGTTTGTGCATGTTTCAAACCGGAAGTGATATCTATTACTAAAAGTCAGTCTGATGACGGAATCATATTCGGACTCCTTGTCGTCGTTTTTCTCCCAAAATAACTCAGTCTGAATAATCATAAGAATGGATGACAAATGCAATTATGCATGTTACCTATAGGACACAGAGGCATGATGATTGATTTATTGTGGAAGGAGGAGAAGCGACACACAAAATGACGTCTTCTCGTTTAATAGTATACATATCTTTATTAACATTATTGCTTCCAAAATATATCGGATTCTGGCCCAGGGAAACAGAAGCTCAGCGGATACATAATTCCATTATAAGAAGCATAATATATTTGTAGATGTTGTGTCGCTATTTTCGCCACATGGTCGAATTCAGTGGCTATGCCAAGTGTTACTGGACACTGAGTTCGACCACCGTCACAAATGCGGTAACGACACAACACTCCGCCGTGACCGTACTTTTAAATGACCACACATATATTTATATTTAAATTACCCTATAATGAAATAAGAAAAAAAAACAATTGCCCATATGAGATAAAGTAACGCCGTCAGATGTGAATATACCGGGCTTATTATATATTTCAGGCTATTTTATGTAACAATCTCCCAATTGTATACATAGCTAAGCGGCAAAGGTGTACATTCTTGTGGCTGCTTTATTAATGCTTATTGGCTTTTACCATATCTCCGATTCAAAATGAAATCGAATTCGTTATTCCTACATGTATTCAAACCTTTAAAACTTAATACAACACATGAACACTGGTACTAGTCACCGAAATCAGAGAATAAGTGGACTTTAACCTTTGGTCTTTGCATTTCATAAATGGTAACCAAAAAATTAGACAATATTTTTGTTTAGTTTCTGTTATTGCTATACATGTACCATGACAACATTGATCTGTTTTTGAGAATGAGATCACTGTGTCCTATCGATGTTTCTACTTGGTACAAATCAAAATATACTTAATCAAAAGGCACAATTTACAGACACTATGTCCTATCAATGTATCTACTTGATACACACTAAATTATCCTTAAAAGACACAATTTACAGACACTGTATCCTATCAATGTATCTACTTAATACAAACTAAATTATCCTTAAAAGACACAATTTACAGACACTGTGTCCTAACAATGCATCTACTTGATACACACTAAATTATCCTTAAAAGACACAATTTACAGACACTGTGTCCTAACAATGCATCTACGTGATACAAACTAAATTATCCTTAAAAGACACAATTTACAGACACTGTGTCCTAATAATGTATCTACTTGATACAAACTAAATTATCATTAAAAGACATGAAATATATTGTAATACCCTTAAACAAGCATTGTAAGAGTAATTTCAAACAGAAACTAGAAAATTTCTACAAAACTAAAATTAAATTAGAACTATCTAAGATGAAAGATGGAAACTGTACTTAATTAAGAATAAGTGTACACTCATTAGCAATAGAAACTGGTAGGTATGCAAGACCAATGACCTCTAATGAGAGAGTTTGTAAATTTTGCACAGGAAAAGTTGAAAATGAGGTTCATTTCTTGATTGAATGTCCGCAATATAACAAAATTAGGTCTAAATATAAAACTAATGATACTAATTCAAATAATTTGGATGAACATTTTCCAAATGTTAAATCCTACGTCTGAAAAAGGATAAAATCTATTTCTATGTAAATTGAAGAAGCTCGTGATTTGAGAGACCACCGAACCGTTTCATCAGATAATAATCTTTTACAGTAGTTCGTGCATATACACATATATCTTATATAGGTAATTGTGTGTTTTAAGTAAATTTATGATAATTTAGAATAATAATGATGTATAAGTTTGTGGTATCAATATCAGTTTATAATGCAATGCTTTCCTACTGTTTTGAAAGAATGTATCAGAGTTGAGCCGTCCTTCGATAATGCATGCTTTAAATTGTATATTATACACCATTGTTTGCAATACGATCAGTCGAACCAACTATGGCCAATAGTATTGGAACAAGTTCTAAAAACAAACAAAAATATCATATCTTTCATAAATAACCCATTCGTGAACCAGCTTCATATTGAGGGACCCTACAATATATGGCAGGATGGGGACCATTGCATCTCAAACATTTGTGAATCTATCGACATTGTGGTAACATACATGCACCTATGTTATTGAACTCGTAACATTTCCTGTTAGTATTAACCATATTAACCCCTTAACTAGGTGTATTTAGCTGCACTTTATGAACATATAACAGCCTTAGTTCTTGGTCAACCGTAGCCGTTGACATAACTGGATTTCTAGCTTTCTTTAGACGAAACTGTTGATCATAGTCCTTCGAACATATTGAACGACTTGTACCCAACTTAGCCGAATAAATACATGTTAAAATATTATGTGTATCTTCTAAATGTACAACAAGATAAATACCTATGTAAATAAGGAAAGAATATATCCATGTGTTAATATCAGTAATCTTTTTACTTGGTTTAGTTTGGATAATCAGCTGTCCATTTGTATCTACAGTTAGAAAATTTGTGCCTGAATTTGCAAGCAATATACCTAAATCTACATATTCACCATTAATTATTTTGTCTTGACTTTTTGTGAAACATTTACACATAGATTATCATGTACACTAGTTATTGGAAAAATATTAGAACATTGTGTTATACCTTATTCGATTGTTGCTTTTCATTGACTGAGTCAGGGGATGTAACAGTAGCTGGAGAGTGAATAAGGGCATTGAAATTCTGAATAACTTCATTCCTAAGTTCTGGAGTCATCATACATGTAGCTGAAACTTGCGTGGAAGTATAATGCTGTCCAACGACATTGCTAGATCTGTTTCCCAACGGTGTCGGTACGTCCCTCTGATGTACCCTTTGGCTGCATGAGGACTTTTAGAGGGCCTTTGTGACATACACACTGGTTTCCCCATTTCTATAATATGTTTGTTTTTTTAAAACTGAAAAACTACTACAATAATATTAGTGAAACGACCGTTGAAAAGTTTTAATATATATACAACTCGTCTAAACATCAACCAAACAATGTTAGATCTGTAAATTTGCTTTCATAAATTTATAAATATATATTTTATATACTTCATACATTTATTCATTATTGGTTACTCTTTAAATTGCTTGCTGTGTAGCAGATGAAACATTTCATACAACGAAAGTTTAAAAATCGCAGACGTCCATGCAACACGTGTCTTTAAAACCATGTTTTATATGAAATTACAGGTCTGTTAAAATTTAAATTTTTGGAAATATAATTCATGATTTCCACTGAATTAAACCAACAATTAAACATTTACAATGAAATTCTTTACAGAAGTAACAACAAAATATATAAAATCTTTAACACTATTTTATACTGGATCAAAACCATGTGCTTTTTCATCTTTCAAACTTTCCGAACCTTTTCAGTAAAATTAAGATTTTTTGAAAGACATCCATTTCATATACCAAATCAAAGAAATAAAATTCAATATTCAACTAAATTTGTTATAATTTGAATAACTTTTGAAACAAAGAAAGAATGATGACGTCACAGATATCAAGGTTAAAATAATTAACGTGACTCATAATACATATCAAGTTCCACCACGTGTGCAAAGCGGGACAACTCCCAAAACGTAAGCCCACTTTCCTCCGATAACCGGATTTATTCTTCATAGGAACAAGTCGGGTTTTTTTAATAATAGGATGTTCTTTGAATTTTCTGCTTAATAATGCACTCTTCAATTCCGTCTGTACATCATCTAATAATTCGTCTGAATATGGGAAGATATTGAGTACATTGTCACTCGGTACATAATTGATATCAGAATAGTAACTTGTTAAAGCTAGGTTCACACTGCTGATCAGATCAACTCGATGATTTCGATTGTCTAAATTTTCACGACCAAACGTGACCAAATTCTTGATCGGGCCTGTATACGCTTCTACCCGACTGCTATCCGACTGTCAACGAGATTAACGCAACCTTCCACGACTCGTTGATGATTCCATCACGACTCCAACCCGACCACTAATTGAATACATATTCGATAATTCCGACCAATTCACGATCTCTACACGATCATTACTCGTCAAGCTAGACCAAATCAACTATACGTGGTCTCAGTCTGATCTCTGCCAGACCAGATCGAGTTGATCGTATAGGGGTCGTCGGGATAGTCGGGCATTGGTCGGGAATGTTCAGTTTCAGTATAAAACATCTGATTCTGTATATCACCCACTGTAGTGGAGGTGGCATTAAGTGTTATCCTTGTCCGTCCGTAAGTACGTGTACGTACGTCCCAAAAAATAATTTCTGCTCTCAAATTTTAATTTGACTCAACAAAATTTTATGAAATGTAATACCATTAAACATAGATCAAGTGCGAATTTGGTTTGTTTCACTTTTACCATTCTTGGATAATGATTCTTCATAACATTATATAAGCTGGGGCATTATCTGTGTCCAATGGACACGTTCTCCGTTTATTTGGTTAGATTCAGTTATTCACAGAAGATCTGAGTTAAATTATAGTTTTAAAATATCTACGTGGAAATAGAGGAGTTGGACTGTTTTGCAAGGTGTTTAGAGCTCAGATGGACATGTAAATCGGAGCTTGAAGAGAGCGTAAAAGAAGGGTGCCGAAAAATCTAGGTGATACAGTGGCTGTCAAGGCGACCACTGTGTTGGCAGTATAAATTGTACTCAAAAAAATACTAAAATCCACGGAAAATTCAAAACGGAAAGTCCCTAATCAAATGTCAAAATTGACAGAATAAAAGACTTGCAGGATCTGAACAAAGAGGATCTCAATGGTTATAAAAACTTAATGAACGTTACGTAGGATGCTGATTTTTAATGCGAAATTTCCTACTCTTTTCTTCAAAATGAAATTTGTCACTGGATTAGTACTACTGTAAGATAGCAATTAACATACATTTTACCATCCCCTTTTCCTTGCTTTCTTACACTGTTTGTGTCATATATGTGCATATGTATGTAATTAGTATTTTACCATAAATCTGATACCCAGTAGTTCAATGGTTCAAGATATTTCTTTTTTGTGTATCTATGGCAATTAAGTGCTTGGTTTTACTAATAATATTGCAAAATGGGTTAATATATTAAACATGTACAAAAGATGTCACATATTTTCCAAAAACTCGGCAAAATAATTAATTTTGATCCCCCGGAAAATACCTTTTCTGAACGTTTTTATATATATCTATCACGAACTCAAATAAACTAATTTGTCTTTCGTCTCATTATTTTAAAGAATTGCGTCAAAAAGAATATGAAAAAGGTGTTTGTAAACATTCGACCGTACGATGACATATCGTTGTCAATTTCTTAGTCATTTGATATCCTGACTCATTGACAATTATACATCTTCGTATATTCATGCTACAAGAATTTCTGGACATACGGAAAATACGGATAGTCAAACAAATATATTCTATTAAACAGGTAAACTATCATATTCATATTCTTAAAAACTAACTTTGAAGGCTAAATTAGTCATCAGTTGTCTGATAATGAATTTTAATGGACAATCACTTTCATTTTTGAAAATCTTCTGGGGCCAATATGCAGGATCTACTTCCCTTCCGAAACACCTGAGATCATCTCAGATTTTATTGGGTTTTGTGTTGCCAAGTTTTTGGTTTTCTGTGTTGTTTTTTTGCAATCGTGTGTTTGTCTTCTTGTCGTTTTTTGCTTTGAGTTTGATTGTTCCTTTGGAATCTTTGTTCTCTCTTTTGAAATTTTACACCTCCTTCTAAAAGTTTAGACGCGTACTGTACAATGAGGCATTTGTGAATAGTTGAAAATGAATAGTGACAATACATTTTTGCAGATGCTCAGTTATGAGGGGTAATCATAGTTTCACACATTTTTACAGAATCGTGTTGCAGTCGTGTATACTCGAGTATGGATGGGTAGAGATCGAGCAGTGGTCGAATGTGATTGCGTACAGATCGGATATTTGTCGTGTTGGTCTGGGATGAAAACAATATAGAAGTCGCAGAGATTATGGCGCGATCGGGCATTGGTCGAGTGAATTTTGACCACATATTGTACAAGTTGTCGTTAATTGGGAAATGATCAGACATTAGCCGAGCAAATATCGAAATGATCGAGTACTAATCGGTAAACTATTTGTATTCTGACCAAACTCAACTTCTACACGATCCATTCCCGATCAATTCGACGCATACTCGACGAATTTTCTATCTCTTCTCTAGTGAATTGCTTCTCGATCCTTTCTCGAATGTTTTTGACATGTCAAAACTCTCGGGTAGAAAGTCAGATCGATGGAGAACAAGGTAGATCACCCCGAACATTCTTCTCGATTGAGTCAGATCAGTTTCACGATCGCTTAATTTGTCTTGATCGAGATTGATCGAGTTGGTCTAATCGGCAGTGTGAACCTAGCTTTAAGGTGTTTGACGACCAGTTCCTGACAAAACAGACCGTCAGACGGATTGGTATCCTCTGATTTGTATATTTTAGTTTGTACATTATGAAGAAAAATATGTGTCTTTTTTTTATAAATAGTCTCTACTTATTTAATTTCAGGTGTGATATTAATGTTAATAGTGGTTTCTGTATACGGTGGTATAAACGCAGATCCAACGACTTTGGGTTCGTCGTATTTCATTCTACTGTTTGTTTTTTCATTTCGAATTTTAGGTTTTATAATTTTTTTATGTCTTAAGTGTTGTTATTAAGATGTATTTTAGAATAAGTTTCACTTCCATGTCTTAGCAAACTTGGCCTAAAATGCCAAGTGAGCTTTTATCATCACTCGGTGTCCGTCGTCCGTCGTCGTCGTCAGTTAACTTTCACAAAAATCTTCTCCTCTAAAACTACTGGGTAAAAAAAAAACTTGGCCTCAATCATCCTCTGGGTATCTAGTTTTTAAAAAAAATGTATCCGATGATCCCGCCCACCAATCAAAATGTCCGCCATGGCTAACAATTGAACCTGGGGTAAAATTAATATTTTGGCTTATATCTCTAAAACTAAAGCTTTTAGAATAAATCTGTCAAAGGGTAAAATGTTCATCATGTCAAGAGCTATCAGCCTTATCATTTATAGATGCATCAGACAACCTCTTGTTGGGTTGCGGCTTATAAATTGTTCATTTTTAGGACATTTAGAGTTTTTGGTTATTATCTGGCATATTATAATACATAAAGATAAACTATCACAGCAAAATTGTTCATCAAATTAATTAAGATCTACAAAAAAGTCAACATGACAAAAATTGTCAATTGACCCCTTAAAGATATATTGCTCTTTAATGTCAATTTTTAACAATTTTCCGTAATTTTTTGTAATCTTTTTACAAAATCTTCTCAGAAACTACAAGACCAAATTAAATCAAACATGGCCTAAATTATCCTTAGGGTATCTAGTTTTAAAACGCATCCGATGACCCTTGCCTAAATTATCCTTAGGGTATCTAGTTTAAAAACGCATCCAATGACCCCTGGTCATTCACAAAGATGGCCACCATTGCTTAAAATATAATACGGGGGTAAAATTAAGTTTGTTGCTTATATCTCTGAAACTCAAGCATTAAGAGCATATCTGACAATTGGTAACAATGTTCATCAAGCCAAGACCTATCTGGCCTGAAATTTTCAGACGCTTCAGAGAACCCCTTGTTGGGTTGCTGCCCATGAATTGGTAATTTTAAGGAAATTTTTAAGTTGTTCGTTATTATCTTGAATATTATTAAAAGGTAGAGATAAACTGTAAACAGCAAAATTGTTCAGCAAAGTAAGATCTACAAATAAGTCAAAACATGAACAAACTAATTTACCCCATAAAGAGTTATTGCCCTTTAAAGTAAATTTTTCACCATTTTTCGTACATTTTTACAAAAAATTTTCCTCTGAAACTACTGGGACAAATTCATTAAAGATAGTAATATTTGTAAATAGCAACAATGTTTAGTAAAGTAAGATAAAACAAAATAAGTTATCATCATCAAAAAAAGACAATGATGTCATGAATTCTATTCTTATCTATAATGTGTGTCCTTTGTTTAATATGCATATAGACCAAAGTGAGCGACACAGACTCTTAAGAACCTCTGGCTTTTATTGGAAATGAAAATAAGCGATCATTACATTTGGCATGAAGCAAGGAAGCAATTGTTGCTACAAATGTGACGTCGTATAACTGAAATATTAGATTATGAAAGCCAAAACGTGTCATCATTCCAACTAAGCTATTCTTACATTGTAGGTATGTAAAAATCCAAATTCAATGCCTAATTTATAACAGTGTAACATTTGAACATCTGAGATTTGTAACTTAAACTTTGCACCTCAGCAACAATATGTAATTTAAAGTTCTAATTTACATTATCTGTACTTTCTGCTTGGTTTATGTGAGATATGTACTTTATTTTTTTTAATTTGTGATATACCTGTATTTGTAACTTCAAAATATGCAATATATCAATTGTTAAAAGTTATTCAAAAGTGTATTCTTTTAAGAAAAAACGGCATCATTTGCATATCGCAATGATCGTTGTGTTACATATCTTATACGACTGATGGTAACGATAACAGAATTTATTTTATTATTCCAAATTGAACTATGATGTCCCTCACTGTTTGGATTCTGTCCGGAGAGCTTATGAAAATCGTCAACAACTGGTAGTATTTAACTGCGGCTACAGTTTTCTTTTCAGCAAAAATCCTCTTTAAGCAACAAGCGAGATCTGTATTTTATTTAAATGTCAGTTTAACCAGTTTAATATGTCATTATAGTATATATTTCTATTTTAATTCGAAAATACGTTCAACCACAAACGTCAAAATTGGGTAATTGCGTAGTGGAATGAACCATTTGTGGATTCCTATAAATTCTATAGAACGTTTGGACTATTTTAAACATCGGTCTATTTCTGAAATTAATTCTTACATTTTTTTGATTTTTTAACACTGTATGCTCACATTGCCCATTTGAAATTTTAAGATTGTTTCTAAAAGCATTGAACAACAAAAATATGTGACGTATAAATTTTCTGACGTCAGACACGCGAGGCAAGTTAAATTGATAGATGCTTTTGTGTTCTGTTGAATTGTTTCTATTAGAATTGTAACATGATGATTACTGCTGCACCCATATTTTGACTATTTTATTTATTATTTCTGTTTAGTTCACGCATCATTGTAAATATAACGGAATTCGATGAAACTGTCGTACAACGTAAGAGGTTTACCGCTATAAAATCAGGTTTAATCCACCGTTTTCTACATTTGAAAATGCCTGTACCAAGTCAGAAATATGATAATTGTTATCCATTCGTTTTTGATGTGTTTTGTCATTTGATTTTGCCAAGTGATTGGGGACTTTCCGATTTGTTTTCCTGTGTGTTCAGTATTTTCGTGATTTTATTTTTATGCAAATTGAAATTGTTTATTGTTGTTTTTATATAAATATGTATGTGTTATTTTATAAAAACATGAACTAAACGTAGCAGCCCTATCATTTATTTAAGAATTTAATGCTTCAGTTTGCAAATTAATTTGGATGTTGGACTGAAGTACATTTTGTATGAAGCTCGATAAAATCCCAGTTAAATTGTAAAAAAACATGCAATTATATCTTTATGCTTCAATCAAAATATAATAGTTATAGCACACTTTTCATTTGATTTTTTACACTGTCATACATGTCTTTAATATATATATTTATTGAAAAAATGAAATAAAATTAATGTGAAACATACATGAATATATTACTGTGTTACAGTTATCATCTTAAACACTACGTTTACCAAAAGACTTTGCAACCGAGGTCATAGTCATATGGCATATATCAGAGGGATATGTGGTCGTCTGGCAAACTAATCTTCATGAAAATATTTTTGACATATCATTAAAGTTTGACTGCAAGATTTTTAACCCTAATTTTGTACTATGTCAACAAAAATGTGACATTTATACCACAACCGTATACTGTATTTTATTGGACCTCCACATCAAGGCACATATCAAGTATTGTTGACATATCATGTATATAGAGAATATCATATGGCATTTTCAATATCGCATCCATATCAACCCGAGACACCAATATAATCTCAAGAGCTCTGATTATATTGGTTGAGGGTTTATACGGTGTGTGATATTGAAAAAGCCATCTCAAATACACTTTATTATATACATATACCTCAAGAAGTTGTTTTTAATATGACATGACGTCATACAGATAAGGAGGTTTGAAATGACGTCATACAGATGATGGGTTTGACATGACGTCATACAGATTATGGTTTTGATCAAGCCTTTGCAACAGTGACTGCAATCGATGACGTGACGTCATACAGATCAAAGGTGTGATAAAGCTTTTGCAACTGTGCTGATATCGATATCATCACGGGTGGCTGATACAGCATTCTTGCCATTGCCTGTATTACACATACCATTTATCTGTATTTACTACTAAGTATATAATAAAGTTTGTTATCCAGAGATTATTTTATATCTTTATTGTAAAATTAAGGCAATTGCAATATTGTATGTCAGGTAATTGAAGTTTTATATCAAACTGGCAAATAGTACTTCGCATACAATCAATCAACAATCTACAGTTACATGTATCTGTTATGAGTAAAATACACTATGTTTAACCTGGTCGACCATAGCAGACCTCATCAAATTAATACAATATGTCCTATATCAGACCGATACATTTAAAATACCGCATGTTACTAACCAAATAAAATAACTGAGATGGTGTATGGAAGCTTATAAGACAATTAATAAACAGAGTACAAATGCCGTGGATGTTAGGCGCTATAAGCAAATCTCACAATGATATAAGGTCGCACATGACAAAATGTGAAAAATATTTACATAACTTGTGAAGCTGAACATTTGTTCGGTTGCTAAGGAAAAGGTACTTTGACATGTGAGATTTACCGTTCATTTTTTATTAATTTGTAAGCTCAAATATATATATATATATATGATGATGAACATTTTCCAAATGCATGTATGTTTATTTGTTCCATTTAAATATGAGCAGAAGTTGACCTAACAAGAGCGGTTAATTTTTGGTCATGCATTATTTATATCATAGATGAACGTGGGACTTAGACATTTGTTTTAATGATAACCTGTTGTTGTCATCGGAGAGGTAATACGTCTACCATAGCTTGCCAAACAAAAATTGAATATAAACACAAAACAAAGAAAAAGGACATTTAGACAGAAGAGGGGGTAGCCCAAGTAATTTGAAGTATTTTTATCCTTAAAACAATAATACATATTTCCTTGCACCCCTTTGAAACATTTACGGACGCCTTCGCGAGTTAATTTAGCTGTTTCGGCGATGACGACGGATGTTTCCGTTCTCTTTTCTCTGAATGTGACAAACCAAAATAAACATATCAACAACTCAACGGGTGCAACATGTGGAGCTTACCCTTTAGGAACGCCTGGAATATAACCTGGTTTTTGGAGGGGTTCGTATAGACCAGTCTTTAGTTTTCTATTTTGTGCTTTGTATACTATAAACACTGAGAATGGAAATGGGGAATGTGTCAAAGAGACAACAACCTGGCCATAGAACAGACAACAGCAGAAGGTCATCAACAGGTCCTCAATGCTGCGTGAAATTCCCGCACCCGGAGGCGTCCTTCAGCTGGCCCCAAAACAAATTTATATACTGATTCATTGATAATGAACGACATACTTAACTCCAAATTGTACACAAAAAAACTAAAATTAAAAATAATATAAGACTAACAAGTGCAAGAGGCTCCTCATTTGGGACAGGCGCAAAAATGCATGTTTATGAGATCTCAACCCTCCTCCTATACCTCTAGCCAATGTAGAAAAGTAAACGCATAACAATACGCACATTAAATACAGTTCAAGAGAAGTCCGAGTCTGATGTCAGAAGATGTAACCAAAGAAAATTAAAAAAATATTGTTGTTGATCCTGTGTGCATAATTTTTATTTTATTGCCTTGGGTTTTTCAGGGTTTTTTTTTCAAAGTAAGATTTTGAATGTTCCTTTTGATATCTTTTGTCTTTTTTATTAGTACCGGTATCAAACGCTATATTGGTTTATTAACTGTCATCATTATTCCTGACATATCAATTTATATTTGAATTCGTGAATAAATATAGATCATAACATATTTCCATACACCAAATATAGTTGACTAATTGCAATAAGTATTAGAAAAAAAACCTCAAAGCTTAACTTTGACCAATGAACTATGAAAGTGAGGTAAAGGTCAGATGACACCTACCACCTAGACATGTACACCTTTCAATCATTCCATACACCAAATATAGTAGATCTATTGCATACAGTATTAAAAAAAGAGTGCACACGCTGAAATGTCTCGCCTTCTTTACTAATCATTGATATTATGTTGATAGTCCGAGTATAACGCTGTCACATAATCTTTTCATTAACCAAGATAACTAAACAAAGACTAATGAACCATGAAAATGAGGTCAAGGTCAGATGAAAAATGCCAGGCAGACATATAAAGCTAACAATGCTTCCATACAACATTATAGTTGACCTATTACTTATAGTTTAAGAAAAATAGACCAAATCACAAAAACTTAACACTGATCAATGAACAGTGAAAATGAGATCAAGGTCAAATAAAACCTGCGCCACTGACATACAGATCATAAAATATTTCTATACACCAAATATAGTTGACCTATGGCTTATAGTATTAAATAAAGAGACCAAAACTCAAAAACTTAATTTTGACCACTGAACCATGAAAAAAAATGAGTTCAAGGTCAGATGACATCTGCCCGCTAGACATGTACACCTAACATTCCAGCAGCACCTGCATACGGGGTATATATCTCCCAATTGATACGATATTCCCGTGCTTGCATTTCCTATCATGATTTTCTTGATAGAGGGTTACTGCTTACAAGGAAGCTATTAAACCAAGAGTTCCAAATTGTGAAGTTGAAAACATCCCTTCGTAACTTTTACGGACGCCATCACGAGTTGGTTGACCGTTATGGAATAACCGTTTCACAAATGATATCGGATATGTTCCTTACGTCGTAACTACAATCCCCTTCCCATTCATGAATTTGACCTACCGAATTAGACTATTTACCGGATTTGTAATCACATAAGCAACACGACGGGTGCCGCATGTGGAGCAGGATCTGCTTACCCTTCCGGAGCACCTGAGATCACCCCTAGTTTGTTTTGGTGGGGTTCGTGTTGTTTATTCTTTAGTTTTCTATGTTCTGTCATGTGTACTATTGTTTTTCTGTTTGTCTTTTTCATTTTCAGCCATGGCGTTGTCAGTTTGTTTTAGATATACGAGTTTGACTGTCCCTTTGGTATCTTTCGTCCCTCTTTTACAATCATTCCATACAACAAATGTAGTAGACTTATTGCATGAATTATGAGAAAAACAGCCCAAAACACATAAACTCAACTATAACCACTGAACTATGAAAATGAGGCCAAGGTCAGATGACAGCTGCCAGTTGGACATGTACACCTTACAGTCCTTCCATACACCGAATATACTAGCCCTATTGCTTATAGTATCTGAGATATGGACTTGACCACCAAAACTTAACCTTTTCACTGATCCATGATATGAGGTCGAGGTCAAGTAAAAACTGTTTGACGGGCATAAGGACCTTGCAAGGTACGCACATACCAAATATAATTATCCTATTACATATAATAAGAGAGATTTCAACATTACAACAAGAATGCACACGCTGAAATGTCTCGCCTTCAGTACTAATCATTGATATTATGTTGAGAGTCCTAAGCATAAAGCTTTATTACAACTGTCACATAAACTTAACATTAATTAAGATCACAAACAAAGACCAATGAACCATGAAAATGAGGTCAAGGTCAGATGAACCATGACAGGCAGACATGTACAGCTAACAATGCTTCTATACAACATATAGAGTTGACCTATTACTTATAGTTGAAGAAAAATAGACCAAAACACAAAAACTTAAGACTGTGCAATAAACTGTGAAAATGAGGTCATAGTCAAATAAAACCTGTGCGACTGACATAAAGATCATAAAATATTTTTATACACCAAATATAGTTGACCTATGGCATATAGTATTGGATAAAAAGACCAAAATCAAAAACTTAACTTTGACCACTGAACCATGAAAATGAGGTCAAGGTCACATGACATCTGCCCGCTAGACATGTATACCTTACAGTCCTTCCATACATCGAATTTACTAGCCCTATTGCTTATAGTATTTGAGATATGGACTTGACCACCAAAACGTAACCTTGTTCACTGATCCATGAAATGAGGTCGAGGTCAAGTGAAAATTGTCTGACATACATGAGGACCTTACAAGGTACGCACGTATCAAATTTATTTATCCTATTACTTATAATAAGAGAGAATTCAACATTACAAAAAAACTGAACTTTTTTTTCAAGTGGTCACTAAACCATGAAAATGAGGTGAAGGACATTGGACATGTGACTGACGGGAAGTTCGTAACATGAGGCATCTATATACAAAGTATGAAGCATCCAGGTCTTCCACCTTCTAAAATATAAAGCTTTTAAGAAGTTAGCTAAAGCCGCCGCCGCCGTAACCGCCGGATCACTATCCCTATGTCGAGCTTTCTGCAACAAAAATTGCAGGCTCGACAAAAAATCTGAACTTTTTTTTTCAAGTGGTCACTGAACCATGAAAATGAGGTCAAGGACATTAGACATGTGACTGACAGAAACTTCGTAACATGAGGCATCTATATGTTGTGAACAAGTTGTAATGTTGTACAAATTATAATTTGTACAGATTTTTTGTACAAGTTATCAGTGTTTTATGATCTGCTGAGCAAAAATGGATGATGCAAGCACACAGTCTTTTGCTTCGCATATTTCTGTCATATTTTCACAACTTCATAATACAGTCTAGTACTGAGCATTGATACAAAACCATTATAAGACCACACAACTATTTTGTATGGATATGAAAATGGTATAAGGAAAATAATAAAATTATAATTTAAACCATTTAGGTATCCGCATTTCAAGATTGAAAACTAGGGGAATAGGATTAAATGTTAGGTTGATGTGTATTTTTATTTAAATCTAAAACATTACACTGGTACATTTTATAAGATACACCTGTATCACCTGTTGCAAGAAGGTAGGTGTAAAAAAACTTATAACTTGTACAAAAACCCTGTGCACATTATAATTTGTACAACATTACAACTTGTACACAACATACTAGTATATACAAAGTATGAAGCATCCAGGTCTTTCACCTTCTAAAATATAAAGTTTTTAAGAAGTTAGCTAAGGCCGCCGCCGCCGGATCACTGTCCCTATGTCGAGCTTTCTGCAACAAAAGTTGTAGGCTCGACAAAAACCTATAAAAACACAAAAACTTAACTATATCCACTGAACCATGAAAATGAGGTTAAGGCCAGCTGATATCTGTCAGATGGACATGTACACCTCACAGTCCTTCCATACACCGAATATACCAGATATGTTGCTTACAGTATATGAGATATGGAATTGAGGTCGAGTCAAGTGAAAACTGTCTGAAGGGCATGAGGACCTTGCAAGGTACGCACACACTAAATATAGTCACCTTATTACTTATGCTAAGAGATAATTTAACATTATAAAAAATCTGAACTTTTTTTTCAAGTAGTCACTAAACCATGAAAATGAGGTCAAGGACATTGGACATGTGACTGACTGAAACTTCTTAACATGAGGTATCCATAAACAAAGCATGAAGCATCATGGTCTTCCACCTTCTTAAATATAAAGCTTTTAAAAAGTTAGTTAACGCCGCCGCCGGATCACTATCCCTATGTCGATCTCTCTGCAACAAAGTAATTTGAAGTATTTTTATCCTAAAAAGTTGAAGGCTCGACAAAAAACTAAACTCTGACCACTGAACTATGAAAATAAGGTCAAGGTCAGATGACATCTGCCAGCCAGACATGTACACCTTACAATCATTCCATACACCAAATACAGTAAACCTATTACATACAGTATAAGAAAAACAGACCAAAACACAAAAACTTTACTACAGCCACTGAACCATGAAAATTAGGTCAAGGTCAGTTGACACCTGCCAGTTGGACATGTTCACCTTGCAGTCCTTCCATACATCAAATATACTAGACCTATTGCTTATAGTATCTGAGATATGGAGTTGACCACAAAAACGTAACCTTGTTCACTCATCCATAAAATGAGTTCGAGGTCAAGTGAAAACTGCCTGACAGTCATGAGGACTTTGCAATGTACAGTTATCCTATTGCTTAAAATAAAAGCGAATTTAACATTACAAAAAAATGTTAACTTTTTTTCAAGTAGTAACTGAAATATGAAAATGAGGTCATTTACATTGGTTATGTGACTGACGGAAACTTCGTAACATGAGGCATCTATATACAAAGCATGAAGCACCCAAGTCTTCCACCTTCTAAAATATAAAGCTTTTAAGACGTTAGATAACGCCACCGTAGCCGCCACAGCCGCCGGATTACTATCCCTATGTCGAGCTTTCTGCGATAAAAATCCCAGGCCCGACAAAAATCATGTTACCCCAATGTTCCATTGTAGCTTTAGTGGCTATGTTTCTTGACATATAAGGAAATAAAATACAAAATTTATACTAGACACTCTAAAACTCGTTCAGCCCAAGTTTGGCCGAAATTGATTCAGCAGTTTCAAAGGAGAAGATGTTAAAGTAGGCAAATTAGATAAACAAATTGTAAAAAAAATCTTTGAAGGACAAGAACTCTTTAAGGGATGAATTAACAATTTTTGACATATTAAATTATTTGTAGATCTTATTTTGGTGAAAATTTTTGCTGTTTACAGTTTTTCTTGATCATTGATAATATTCAAGATAAAAACGAATAAACTGCTCCGCTGAACGCAGCTGGATACGCCCCCAGAGGTCAAACCCTTAACAGTTGGGCAAAAATAGACACAATTTTCAAGCTTGATACCAGTCTGAATTTGGATTGCAATTCAACATTTGACATATTATAGGTTTCTAAATAGATGAAATCAAATAACTTGAAGATGGTTATGTGAATTGAATTGATATTCAATTAAAGATGTCTTGCTGTAGTGCAATACAATATGCTGCTGCGCAATACATAGTAAATCTATTGTCAGACTGTAAACAAATACAGTTCAATCTCTTATGTCCTAATTGAATTTATTGAAATATATAGGGAGATTGCATCAATAGCTATAAATAATTCACCAAAGTTTCATGTGAATTGCTGAAAGCATTTTTGAGTTATTGTCCAAAAAATGGAAATTCAACCCTTTTTATAATGAGTAAACCCCTATAACTCATAAATGTACAATCTAAAATTTATAGAATTTTAAAGGAAGCTTACATCAACAGATATAAACAATTCACCAAAGTTTAATGAGAACTGCTGAAAGCATTTTTCAGTCATTGTCCCAAACTGAAAATCTTTATTTTTTATGAATAAAACCATGTAGCTCGGAAACGTAAAATCTAAAATTCATAAAAAATCGAAATGGAGCTCATGTCAATATATATACTAGTAAACAATTCACCAAAACTTCTTAAGTTATTGTCCGAAAACTGGAAAATCACTCCTTTTTAATGAATAAAACCCAAAAACTCGGAAACAGTAAATCTGAAATTTATAGAATAAAGATAAAAAAAAATATCTGAAATTTATAACTAGAGACTCTTAAGAGCATGTGTCGCGCACCTTGGTCAATGTGCATATTAAACAAAGGAAACACATGGATTCATGACAAAAACTGTGTTTTGGCGATGGTGATGTGTTTGTAGATCTTACTTCACTGGACATTCTTGCTGCTCATTTCACAATTATCTCAAACTATAATGAACTTGGCCCAGTAGTTTCAGAGGAAAACATTTTGTAAAAACTTACAAAATTAACAAAAGTTTTAAAAATAGATAAAAATTTACTATAAAGGGCAATAACTTCTTAAGGGGTCAATTGAACATTTTGGTTATTATGACATTTTTGTAGATGTTACTTTGCTGTGCGTTATTGCTGTTTATAGTTTATCCCTATCTATAATAATATTGAAGATAATAACCAAAAACTGCAAAATTGTCTTAAAATTGCCAATTTAGGGGTAGAAACCCAACAATGGGTTGCATTATAGGTCTAAAATTTTTAGGGCAGATAAATCCTGAACCATTGAACAATTTTATCCTCGTTAGATTTGCTCAATGCTTTAGTTTCAGGGATATAAGCCAAAAAACTGCATTTCACCCCTATCATCTATGTTCTATATTCAGCCATGTCAACCATCTTGGTTCAAGGGCAGGGTCATCAGAACCATTTCCCAAACTAGATACCCTAATGATGATTGTGGTCAAGTGTGGTTAAAATTTTCTCTGTAGTTTCAGAAAAGATTTTTGTAAAAGAAAACAAAAATTACGAAAAAAAAAAGATAAAAATTGACTATTAAGGGCAATAACTCCTTAAGGGGTTAACTGACCATTTTGGTCTTGTTAACTTATTTGTAGATCTTACTTTATTGAACATTATTGCTGTTTTCAGTTTATCTCTATCTATAATAATATTCAAGATAATAGCCTAAACCGACAAAATTTCATTAAAATTACGAATTCAGGGGTAGCAACCCAACAATGAATTGTCCAATTCATTTGAAAATTTCAGGGCAGATAGATCTCAACCTGATTCACTTTTTCAACCCATGGCAGATTTGCTCTAATCAGTTATCAAAGATACCAGGATTATAATTTAACACGCCAGACGTGCTTTCCTCTACATAAGACTCATTAGTGACGCTCAGATCAAAATAGTTATGAAGCCAAACAAGTACAAAGTAGAAGAGCATTGAGGACCAAAAGGTGGCGCCAAATACAGGAAACGCTTTGGTTTCAGAGATATAAAAAAAACTGCATTTTAAAAATATCAGGGCTGATAAAACATGACCTAATGAACATGTTTACCTCACATCAGATTTGCTCTTAATGCTTTAGTGTTTGAGATGCAAGCCAAAACCTGCATTATACCCACTATGTTATATTTATAGCCATGGCAACCATATTTTGTTTATGAAACAGAAATTAAAACACAAATTTATTCTAGATACCCTAAGGATTATTCATCTTAAGGTTGGTTGGCATTGGTTCAGTACTTTTAAAGGAGAAGGTGTTTTAAATAGTTTACAAGGAGCACTGGTATTAAAGATATAATAGTAACTGCAATTACGATTATCCCAATATGGCGACGGTAGATATAGGTAAAATCTTTACACTCGTGTTTCTTAAATGTAGCATGTATTTGTCAATAGTTACTCAGCTGCAAGGTTTATCTATACCATTTCATCATATTTGAATCGTAACGGTGCACTGGAATTGTCTAAGCGCTGTGAAAATAGCCGTTGAAAAATTCGGGATGATAATCGTAACTCGAAAAAAAGATAATCGTAATTATGGTATCTAAAAATAAAAAAGATAATCGTAACTGGAAATTGTTTTATTGATATTGACACTAAAAAAGTAAATCTGATAGCATATTATGAAATTATGGCGATGAATTATTTACGAAACGTACCAACATCTTATGACATTTCTTTTTATGCATATATAATTAATAATTCTTATGAAAACAGCTACATACTAGTATATCATAAAATTGGAAGGGTGAACAAGCTTCAAAAAATTTGGAAATGTGAAAACACGAACTTTGTTAATTTACAGAAATTTCCAAACACTAGGTATGCCACAAAATATGTGAATGAGCGATGGAAATTATGATACATGACAATAATTGTCAGGCGACACGCATGTGTCACCTTATATCAGATTTCTGATTAAGACAGTAAACAAAAATTAATTTATTCTAAAGTAAATAGTAAATATATTTAATATTGGTTAAATTCATTTATTGCAGGTGGTTATATGTGCTATTTCTGCCCCCGGGAAGCCACTGCTGATTTAATTCTAGAACATACACTATTATGCCATATCGAAGTAGGAAAGACATTTAGTATTAGTCAAAAACCGTTTGACGAGAAATTAGTTGCTACAGTTTTCATGTCACTTCGATCATTTTTCATGGATGATATCACAACTTAAAAGTTATGATGAACAAGGGATTACTTTGAAAAATGTTTTACAGTGTCATTTCGGAGTCTTTTATAGCTGACTATGCGGTATGGGCTTTGTTCATTGTTGAAGACCGTACGGTGACCTATATTTGTTAATGATGAGTCCTGTCGGTCTCTTGTGGAAAGTTGTCTCATTGGCAAACATACCACATCTTCTTATTTATATTGGCTACTTCATGACTGTCACTGAAATTTCAGTATCTCAGATATAAACTATAAAAAATACAAATTTAATTTTGAATTATGATAAAATGACATCCTTAAAACATTTAATGCTATATAAGACTAGAGAAAGATTGGCCCTACATGGGATTCTTTGTGTATTGTGAAATTAAGTAACGTGGAGTTCATTGACAAACATGGATTTGTGTTATTTTATAGTTTGGCCAAAAATCCGAAAATCAAGAAATAAAATTGATGTGGCTTTAAATTTTCTTACAAGAAATACTTATTCAAAGAATGACTGCAAAGTTGAGAATTAAATAACGCATATTCCGCAAAATAAGAAACAAACTTATTAAAAATTCATAAATACTCGGTATATGAAAAGTATGCTGCATACATATGCATGGAAGATATTGTATAGAAAAATATTGAAGGTAATAAACAAGGAACATTACTGTATTTGCATGCTTGCCATATAATTAGTACTTTTCTATTAAATATATTAAATATAGCCTTACCTAATTTTCATGCATTTTTCTGAAGCACAAATTATTTGTTTCAAAATCTATAAAAATCTTTGTAATTAAACCAGTTCCGACTGTGATGATCTACATGTTATGCCCTTTGGTGTAATTTATCAATATACATATTTGTGGGTTTTTTTTCCGTCTGTCAAATGCTTCGTAAGACTATAGGTAAGGCTAATAAAAACAAAAAAGCAAAAGTAACAATAAACAAAAGTAACAAAAAACAAAAGTAAAAAAAAACAAAACAAAAGTGACAATAAACAATAGTAACAATCAACTGGTAACTATTCTAATTCCTTTACCATTGCACTGTTTATGTTATAGATAATGCATATTTTAAGGTTTTTCTTGTCGTAGAACAGACCGAGGGGTGTCAGGATTGATCAAATGAAAGACCGACCGGAGGGAGGTCTTTCTTTGAACAATCCTGACACCCCGAGGTGTGTTCTACGACAAGAAAAACCTTAAAATATGCATTATCTTACTTATATACCGTCAAAAAAATATGAATTTTATAAATATTTGTAAAATTTTGTATTCTATTTTACCGACAACACAAAAGTGGGATATTCCTTTCTTATGCGTTCAGGTTTTAATACGCCCTGCGGCTCACTTAGAATGTGAAATAAAACTCACTAAATAATTTAGATATAAACCTTTTACAAATTATTATCCATACACAATAAAAAATATTACATGTGCATTAAGTGCATGAAGTAAGACACAAATGTATATTGTTACCACCCGATAACGGTGCATGACAAATACAAGACACATTGTAAGTAATTTGTTGTACCACTTAGCTTATTGAAAAGGGGGGTGGGGTATGTTTTTTTCTATTTGTTATGTTATTTCTACCGCGGACAAGTGGTTATTTTTTTTTTTTATTAATTTTACTTGAATCGAATGAAAAATTCAGAAAGATTGTCTTTTGAATAGCAATACATTTTATAAAAAGATAATCAGGATATAATTATATACCCTCCGCACCCGACCCTTTTTTGAATTACATTAATGTTATTTAATAGAATATGATATTATATTATTAGTTGATCATTTGATAAAGTAAAAGGTATACATAAATTTTAAAAAGTTAAGAACTGACACGAAGACGAACATAAATACATGTAGGTCACAGTATGATTTCCTATTCAGTGTGTATCGTTCTGAACATGTATGCAATATTTGCCACTGGACGTTAAACAAGCAACCAAAAATCAATCAACCTATTCAGTTTGACTCAATAAGATTTTCAAAATCTTACACAGGATTATATTAAATCTGGATTTATTTAATGAAAGTCTACATTGAAATTCATCTGACATATATATGATAATGTTTCTTTATTGTAACGATAAATTAACAAATCTTCACGTTATTTGTTACAATGACGGTTTCTTTTACACCTATCATCGATTGAACTTTAAAAAAATAATTTCCAAATCGGCAACAAAAAACTATTAAACGAATAAAGTTTTGAAGTAGATTATAGATTGCATGTTTATCAAGGAAAATAATGACCTCACACTGGTCATTATTTTATGCCTTGGAGCATATGTCATTGAAACATGGTATCGTCCGGGTTGATTCTGAAAAAGAATGACCTTTCGCTCTGAAAGAAAATAACTCCATATAGGTATATAAATATAGATATGAACACTAAATCCGGTAATGCAGTTTTATAGATAATCGTTGATTATCTCAACGAGATTGATTTTCTCGCTTGAGCTGGTACAGCGAAAGTGGGAAAAGCAATCGAGTTGAGATGACCAATGAGAATCTATTTATCGCTATTTTACCTATGACGACGTTGTCAATTTCAATGTTAATTTCGTTCGCAACGCCACGTGGCCTCCTTAGTTTCTAGCGATAATTTTTCCATCTCAAGCGAGAAGCATGATATGAAAATTATCACAAAAAAGATCAAAGGAAAAATGCACAAAATAGCGATAAATAACGTTATTGACCGAAACTTTTGTTCATTTCGCACAGAATTTTAGTATAAGCGTGATATAAGAGGTAGACAACATATGACATATGAAAATGTGGTATACGTGACTTTCATTTTGAGCAATGAATTGAAAGGATTGCACTTTTGGAATATGGGATATAGCTTATCCATCCTTTTTCTCATCAAATAGAAATATAAAGGTAAATTTATCCTAGATATTAACCTGTAAGTTTCTTCATTTATTTTTATATGCGTTGATGTCATCGTTAAACTGGGCATTTACGTTTTTAAAACACAAAAAACCATTGAAATGCTGAAAGACACATTTATTATGTTTCAGTTACTATTATCCGATTAAGAAAATTACGATTATCAAAGTAGAAAAATACCATAGAGTCACGATTATCATCCCGAATTTTTCAACGGCTAATTTCACAGCGCTTAGACAATTCCAGTGCACCGTTACGATTCAAATATGATGAAATGGTATAGATAAACCTTGCAGCTGAGTAACTATTGACAAAAGCATTCTACATGTAAGAATCAAAGTGATGGATATCACTGATGGAAAGATTAGAACAGTAGTTTGAATTATTTCATAATAAGGTATGGTGGGGCAAAAATGAACATTTATAAGGCACTATTGCTGAAAATTGCATTTACAGCAGGTCTTTAGAAGGAAACTGCTTTTCCAGTATGAGGATAAATGAGCTCAAATTAAAATATATGGGTCTCTAAATTTGCACAATTTTATTTAAACTGCAGTTTATACCTAATCAAAATTATGTTGGCAGTTCTGAACATGTTTCAAAAAAACAAAAAAATGCAAAAAAATTTCTAGTAAATGTTACCAACTATCCTTGTAAGACATAAATTTAGACCAACAGCTAAAAGCTTTAAAGTGCCAACAAAAATAATCTAAACATGTTGTTTTGGTGCATTTTGTAAGTTGAAACAAAGTTATATGGCATTGAAAATTAAACGTTTTAGAGTGCCTTTTAATCAAATTTTAAGTATTTTTCAACACAGGGCATTTTCAATTTTATTTTTCAACGTGAACCAATTAAAATATTTATTTTATTAAAATGTGGATTCTTTCTTGATTGCAAAAATATATATTTACTTCTAATAGAAATTCAAATGACTAAAATAGACATAATGATTGATGGGAAATAAACTAATAAACAACGGTTTGTTATAATCAAAAGTTTATAAATTTTAAAACTGTTTCAAGCCAATTCCTGATAAAAAAGTGAACTAATCTAAATTGTTGAATAATTACAGATGATTATTGGAAATTTATTAAGTAAATTACAGGCCATAATTGAATACCTTTTATATATTATTTATATCATATTTATATTCATATTTCATTTTTTTAAGATCTTGTTAATCCATTAATCGTTTATCTTTCAGATATAATTTACAGAATCACTTTATGTAATGTAGATCAAAAGTGATTGGCAATAAATCAATCTATCATCCTTATAAATATCAAACAAATAATATGCATATTTGTGTATTCAATTATGAGGTCAAATACTTGTGTATTAAGAATAAGATGCATATTTGAGTGGTCTGTATAATTATGTAAGACTGAGGTTGATAGGTAATGTGGTCAATTTGATTGACAGATTAGGAGGTGGGGCATTGTAATTAAAGGTCCACCTTGTCTCTGATTGTTTAGTGCTAATGACAGTTGTCAATCATACTAGTTGAATCAATACCCACTTACCTAATCAAAATGTTTTAAAAAAAAAAGCCTGCACATCAACACACCTTAATGACATACATTCTTGAATCAACTGCTCCAATAATATACCCATTTTTTCAGTTTATTTGTGTATTATGTGCACATACATGAGAACCATAGGGAACTATATTTTAGTGTGAATACATTTAGTAACAGTAGCTAACCTGTCCTGTTGTTAGGGAGGGTGGTGCCTAAGTAAAGATTTAGAACAAGTTCTAATCTTTCCAAAAATGAGTGTAAAGATTTTAACTATATCTACCGTCGCCATATTGGGATAATCGTAATTGCAGTTACCATTATCTCTTTAATACCAGTGAAGGAACGGACGACAAGAGGTGCAAGTGATGACATTTTAACTACTAGAATAAGGTCCACGTGAACCTTTGGATGTCAAAAAAATAAAAAAAATCCCCATCTATTCAACCAAATGTTTCAATATTAACAGCTTTTTAAAATATTTTACCTTAGGTTTCACTTAATAGAGACTAGTTATATATCCTTAATTGTTCATGTACCACCTTCCTACATGTAAATTTTTATCCAATGTTTAAAGCCTTTTAATAAATTTCCACCAATCAAAAGCCAACTACTTCTTAACAATGACAACAAAAGCACTATTCACTTGTCAGGAAAGGGCTACCCTTACATTATTTGGTGCAACCTAAACAGAACTGTGCATGATTCCATTCAATCATCACTGTCTAGCAACTTACTACTTTCAAAATCATTTTGTTAAATAGTTCTTGCGATGCGATGAAGATGACGGAAATATAAATCAAACTTCTAGGGTGGGGAACAATAATATATTTTATAAGGCTATGACTCGTATCATAATATTCATGCAACTACACTGCTACTTTTGCATGGGTACTTTTACTGTACTGAAAAGCTGTAGTACTGGAAATTTAATTTTAATATATCATACTTTTTCTTAACTTTAAAATTATTGTAATATTTAGATACCTGTATTTTACAGTACTTTATTTGTAATAAAAAATTGGTAAAGAAATAATATCAGCATTGATCACAATATTACATGTTTGAAAATCATAACGTTAGAGATTTGAAATAGACAAACCTTCAAAATGCTGAAAATGTAACTGTGTAACCAAAAATTTGTAGTACTTAAATTTGAAGTACAAATCAAGTTCTGTAAAATACATTAGTTGATTTCATAAAAAAAAACTTAGGAATAAGATTGATCGTAAGTCATGAACAAATCAGTATACTTTCGATCAATCTTCGTCGTAAGCTTTTTTGTTAAACTAACTCCAGGGGTTGAAGTCATAAAACTTTGCTCAGTGCTTGGAGCACAAAAATCATGCTCGAAACACCAAATCCTGTATTTTGATTGGTTGAGTACAAAAATCTTGCTTGAAAGTTTTATGAACGTAAGGCCAGGTACCTAAATATTACAATAATTTTAAGGTAACATAATAGTACTGAATATTAAAAGAAGATTCCCAGTACTACAGATTGTTGGTACAGAAATAGTACCTTTGCAAAAGTAGCTGTGTATGAAATGAAAATGAGTACTTTAGTAGTTTTATTTGATAAATGGAGGTAGAAGCCCTGAAGCAAATATGCAAATCTTAATTAAGTGATATCCGAGAGATTAAAAAACTGTCACAAAGATTTCAATATAAAGTATATTTCAAACTTTTGCAAGTGCTGTTGTTAAGCTAAACATTGTGCAAGCTTTCTGTCTCACAGTCTTTGATGATTGGTGGGTTTTAAAAAACTGAAGGACACACAGACAGACCCCAAACTATTTAAATATCCTCTATACATGGGGAAATAATAACAAAATGATCACTCAGTAAAACACTGTCTGTCTTCAAACAAACCTTTTATTATTGGTTTTTAAATAAAGAAGAAGCATAACATTTTTATCTCGTTTCTATTATAATCACATTTCTTAGTCTATTATGTTACTTTGTCTGTGGTCAATGCTACCAAGATTGTTGAAGAAGCTCACCTCTTGTCTGTTTTAACTTAGGTTCCAACTTATCATTTCTTATAAATGATATGCTGTTTGCTTATTGACCAGTGGCAAATATTCATTAAAATTGATTCTGATTTCAATAGCTACCATTTTTTAAAAGCTATAGAAAACAATTTAAGTAGAACTGACCACTTAAAAAACAAATAAATTTACAGATGTAACACTTCTGCTATATCGATGCAAAAAATTACATTTTTACAACATACAAAACTAAGTTACTGATGCCATTATATTTGATTTTAAATCAGCCATTTTTGAAAATGATGAACATGAATATATTTTACAACAAACCTAGGTGAAAGCTGCCTTTAACTTCAGGGATCTTATCCCTACAGGTGAACAATGGTAATAACTATATGTTGATAATTAATAATGTGTATTGTAAACTATACTGCCTACCATCATATAGTTAAATCGATTATACATCTTACTTTCCCTGATAAGTGAAACATTTTTAGTGTTGGAAAATTCATTACAACTCAATTTGTTTCAATCTCTTACATGTATGTATGATTTTATGCGACCCCATATTATTGAATAATTCAGTTATTTCTGTGAGAATTCAAGACAAAAGCTCTATTTTGTGAAAAAATATGTAATTGCAGAGGTTCAATACAAGCATTTTTCAATAATTAAATAAACTTGTAATGTAGGGTTCAAAACTTGTAAAAAAAAAATTAAAAGAATCTTCAACAGTAAATCATACTTTTAGCATGTGAATAAAAATTATGTAAATACTCTTTGATGGTGTGCAGTACATATCTATTTGGTTACAATTATGGCTTTAAAATGATGAAAATGATAGTCAAACTACATGTATATTTATAGCAATGGTGGTATCAATATATACACATATCTCAATATTGTATGCAAATGAATGGTTCATAAATAAACATCCTTCATATGACAATGAACAATTTGATGTATGATTTGCTCGTGAACTAATAAAATTTACCATGCACTGTATTCTAAATCCATACTGTTTGCTGTAAATTTCTCAACTTATGTTTTGTATAGATTACAAGATGTATGTGGAGGTATGAGGCATGACCATTTTTTATAAAAGATGCTTCAAGTGCAGTAATAGGAGCTTATATATAACAAATGAATGAAGAGTGAAACTTTTACAACTTGTTAAAATGAAATAATCTCAAATAAACTACTTTAACATCTAGCTAGACCCTTATTACATTATATTTTTGTTATTTCATCTCACAAAAAACATATTATATAATCAAAATATGTGATTATTAAATATATATTGACATGTTATTTGCCAATGTGATTAAAATACATGTTCACATTGCTCTAGTACAACTGTTAAATATAGCTGACTTTTTTTTACCCTTTTAATGAATGTTTTACAGAAAGTTAAAATGAAATGTGGGACTAATTTATAAAATCACAAAAAAAAATGTAGTTCTAAAAGCATGCTGAATGCCTTAAAAATCATTATGTTTCTTATACAGTAAAGATTGGTCTATAATGAACATAAAATACTTGGAAAAATAAAAAGTCTTGAAATGTTGAAAATGTCCTTAAACGATTTGAAGGTAGAAGGTAAACAATCATTCTTTGAAGTTTCTAGAACGGTGATTAAAACTGTATGATCATTTGATTGCACAAAGTTTGGTGTCTTCACAGCTCTATCAATATGCTTAAAAGAAATACTAAGTACATGAAAGTGAACTTGTCAATAAAAATGTTTTGTTCTGGGATGAAAGTTTGATGTTTAACAGTACATTTTGTTCACAATTTTTCTTAGCGAATTAAAGCAAACTGATATGAATAATATATGGATCAAAAGTCGTTAGAAAAAGACAAAAACAAGAAATGACACATTGACTTTCAAGCCTGCTGCCCTATATTTAAAATGTGAATGAACCCTGGATCTAAGGTGAAGGTCAAAGGATTCCTGTAATTTGCAGTTTTAACTTATGATGAATTAGCAAATATAATTTAATGAACCTAGCATGGAAATTAATTAAAAAAAGTCATTAAAAATACCATACAATAATATGCAATGCAATGAAATTGTTATTTGATGAGTAATTCCCTGTCTCATGCACTTCCAAATCTTATCCAGCAAAAACAAGACTTCTAGTTACAAATATTTTGGCCACGAGCATCACTGAAGAGACATGTATTGTCGAAATGCGCATCTGGTCCAAGAAAATTGGTACCGTTAATTTTATTAGTAATTCAATTTAAATAAAAATTGTAACATACACACTGTAGTTGAAAACACAATTTTCACTGCTATTATATGTTAATACAATCAACAAAGATTATGCAACGTAACAAATGAACACATTCTTTTTTAATCACAAGACTTCCTCTTTTACCAGCTAAACACTTTGCATGTTTCTTAAATCAATTATTTATAAGTCAGCAAAAAGCATTCACAATTAATATATGAACACAACCATAACCAAAACAAAAATAATTTATTATTTAAAAATACTAATTTTTTTGTAATAATTCAAGGTCCTTGTGAAGTAGAAAGCCTAAATACCTGGCGTAATTGTTGTCCTTTTAGCAACTTGCAATATAGAATGCCACTCATATTTGCTCTGAACTAATAAACATCCTAATATAATAAGCACTATGGAATAAAGGACACTGTATTTAAGATATAACTTTGAAGAAGACAGTAATGTACTTAAAAATTTAAGAGACATATATTCACCCCTACATTTATGAGTCAGATATAAATCCACTTTTACAGGTTCTACTGCATGTAAAAATTAAATCAAAATTTATCATATTTTTGGCAACTGACTGTATTTTAGAACTCTTTTCAATCACCTCAATTACTTCAAAAACACAGTCACACACTTTTCAGTAATTTTGATCAGAATATTTTAGTTAGCAGCATATTTCAAAATGGAAAAATCTCATATGTAAAACCTTTCAGATAATCACATCGGACTGAAGATATGGTTAAAAGGTGGGTTCCTAGTTTTAGATTCACCATCTTAAAACTACATTATGGGTCCATTGTTTGGTCAAGTATATTCATATCATCATGCATTAAAACTAAAATTACTTCAGACAGAAAATAAATAAATAATGAAGCACTTTCAGAGGCTGGGTATAAAACATGTCTCGTATCAAGAGGATAGAAAGAAGATAAAAATGTATAAAACAGCATAAAACAAAGTCATCCATTTGAGATGGTCTTCTTAGAGTTGATAAGGTCAGCCATAGGATCTTCTTGTGTTAAAGCCTGCAGGTCAGCAAACTTGGCAACAAAATCTAAACTACTTTCATTCATCAATGTATCCACCTGAAAAGAAAATTTTAAATTAAAAGTTTAGTACCACTGAAAATTCTTATTTGTAAGAATTAATTTAACTTTCTCATGTCTTTATACTTTTAAAAGTGAGCAGGCAAACAAAATTTGATAGATGCCATCATGAGTTGTTTGACCGTTATGGAATAACTGTTTCACAGATGATATCAGATATGTTCCTTGTGTCATAACAACAATACCCTTCCATTTTAATGAATGCGACCTACCAAATTAGACTATTTACCGGATTTGTAACATAAGCAACATGACAGGTGCCACACGTGGAGCAGGATCTGCTTACCCTACCGGAGCACCTGAGATCACCCCCAGTTTTTGGTGGGGTTTGTGTTGCTTATTCTTTAGTTTTCTATGTTGTGCCTTCTGTACTATTATTTGTCTGTTTGTCTTTTTATTTTTAGCTATGGCATTGTCAGTTTATTTTTCCATCTATGAGTTTGCCTGTTCGTCTGGTATCTTTCGTCCCTAGTTTGACATTAATTATTATATTTTTTTATTATTATATTAATTATTATATACTCTTACATGACTTACAATTATCTTCTTTTGATTGTGATCAGATTATTATCATTAAATACACAATAAAAAAAAATATACCAACTTAGTGATCGAACAAATATAATAACTGAAAAAAGTGTTAAAATATCAATATTACACAACAATAGTATATAACATCATATTCTTATATGAAGTTTATGTGATGAATCATCTTTCAAGAGCATGAAATGTGGTGTAAAATGACCCAAATGCATGCAATTGCTTTGTAGTATATTCAAGAAACCTTATGCAGTAATATATCAATGAATGAAATACTTACATCAAACTTCCCCATAATTGATGAATCTCGAGAATTCTCAAAGAAAAATGTCTGTGGTTGTAAGGTTGCTGTAGATACTACAGGGTCTGGTTTGGCTGTCTCATTCAGTAAAGACATAAAAGAAATATCACCAACCTAGAAAATAACCCAATATAATCAAAAAGGTATTCTTAGCGTAAAATGTAGTAACAAGGAAGATGGATAAAAGAAACAAAGAAGCTAAATATGTAGATGCCAAGCAAATCAATAATCTAGTAATAATAAATGATTTCTACTCAAATGTAATAGTGACCAGAAATATGCAGAATAGCTTATACCAATGCAACTTTAAAGTCATAGCTTTAATGGTCTGGGTTTTTTAATCATTTTGGTCACGAGTAGAGTTTAAGAGTAAATAGAACAAGACTTTAAAAATATAAGATTAAATAATTTTTTGTGGTTTTGTTTTATTTGGTTGTCCTTTTCATAACTTTGTCTCCCACTTTTCAGTCTACTCATTCCCCATGTAAGTGGTTACTCTAGAAATAATAAGCGTTAGGAATTGTTGATACCCTCAAGGAAGGATTTTGTTGTATCCCCTTAAATTCTTACATTCAAAATGCACAAGATGACTTTTTGACTTTAATTACAACAAAAATATCTGAATGGATGGGATCAGAATCTGACAATTAACTTTGTTTGACAATGCACGTTTCAAAAAGGTTTTACCTCTCCATTCATCCACGATGAAGTACACACAGGACTTCTAAAAAGAGCCTTAACAGGTTCAGTTTTATTGGATGTCCTATCTGAAGCTGTCTCTTTATTTGCACTTTCATCTAACATAGCTAAAATAATAGAAATATAATTATAGGTAAATTAAACTGAACTAGGACATTTAACTTTATAAGAGTTATTAAGCTCAAAATTTCTCAAAATCACCCAACCATGAAATATGAGTCCTGTGACTTTATCTTATGGAACATTATCAGACTGTCCAAGATTCCTCTGATTCTTTAATATTATGTTGTATGAGTACAGACAATAAAATTTTATTACAAACTATGCACATCAAATTTCTTATAAACAAGTCAATATAACATTGACAAACATTATTTGAAAACAATTAGTAATAAAAGATTCATTCACAAATAGTGCAGAATTTTAATACCAAACAGAAAATCTGAAACCTGATAATTTCACTGTTCATTGCTGTTTGAGAATAAGAAATGACCAGCAAATCTATTTACATTTGTTGTAAAGAAAAATATTAGGTCATCATGTGCTTCAAATAGAATTCATAAGAATTACTGACATCTTCTGCAGATTTTCATATGTATAATGCATAAATGTGTCTAGATGTCTTTTGACTATTTGTGCTTGTAGACAATTGTTTCATCTATGTATATGGATGACATGAAATATTCTGGTCAGTAGCCGAATGATCCATTTCAGAACAAATCAAAGTGCTTGAAAGCACTGAAAGGTAAAGATTGCTACAATTTATCAGTGGGAAGTAATAATAAATATTGCATTGGTTGTTGTTGATTTAAAAGCTATTCTAGACAAAGGAAGATAACTCCAATTTTTATAGATAAGGTTAACAATGACATAATTTATATTTTTTTAGAAAAGTTATTAGATTCCTGCACCTTGCAAAAGTTATGTAATTTTCTTGACAAGTGAAACATTATTTTGTGCCTTGAATATCTAAGTATTCATTACATCGATAAAATTTTGGAAATGGTCAATGCAATATATTTTGTGTATCAAAAAAGGAAGTGATCAGCCTTGGAACATTTAGATATCAAGTCAGTCCAATAAGGTTTTGATTGCATTTCAGGCAATTTCATGCAATCTTTACCTAAAAATCAGAAATTTAAGACATAATATTTGTAATTTCGCTATATTTCAATATCCAAATATCTATACAATAAAATGATTTGTTTAAATGGAAATGTTAATAAAGACTAGGTTTGTAAGGTTTTCATTACCACAAATGTTACATCATAAATAATAACCATAATATCATAATTATATAAAATACATACGTTCAAATGAAGATCCATTTTCTAAAGCCATCTCAAATAATTTTTCACCATCACTTCCTGCAATAATAATGGAAATATTGTTTAAAATGTACCAACTAAAACATTCTTATTCAATAACAAGTGGTCATTAAATCTGATTTTATCTGCATGTTTTAGGATCAATGTTGCTTAGATTATGTGTGTGTTTTTGTGGTAACCATGACCATTTAAATATAGATTCCTACACTGCAACAAGTGTATTACGATATTTCTCCACTCTCGACAGTTAAATTTTATTATTTAAAGCGCGAGGCTTGCCGAGCTCTTTAAATAACTAAAATTTAACTGTCGAGAGTGGAGAAATATCGTAATACACGAGTTATAGTGTCGGAATCTGGTTCTCTAATGATTTTTATCCTTCTTTTTCAAAGATTTTCAGAAACTTGTGTTCTTTATATGCGACGTCACTAGGCATGGTCGCCTTTTTTCATGACGTCACAATAGGAGAATTCTGAAGAAAACAAAACATTTAGACGTCATAATCAAATTTCGACTAATCATTTGCCGAGAACAGATTTTTCACTAGTGAGGAGAAATATTTTTCTCACACCGGTCAGGAAATGTAAAAATAGCGCAAAAATTAGAGAAACTGGAGTTCTTACTCCTGGATTCTTTTTTTGGTGTTTGCATTGCCTTTTACATTTAGTATACCACTTTCCACTAGAGATGAGTTTACGTAAGGATAATTGTCAGTTTCACTAGAGTGTTTTTATACTCTATATGTTAGATATTATAAACCAAAAAAATTTCAGTTAGATGTTAAAATTGAGCTACACATTTTCCCTTTTCTTTCTGTACTAGTTTTGTTCTTACATTCTTAAAAGAAAAGGGAAACAAAACTATTGTTAAAAACATTTAACGAAATTCATCAATTGCAATAAGAAGTCATGGTGCATCATTTCACAGAAACCAGCTTATTCTATTTAAAGACATAAAGTTTGTTGCTTCTTAAAGCTAATGGTCTAAATAAAGACACAAATTAAAGTACCTGGTGTCCCAAAACCTGAGAACGACATGTCCAGCAGATTTGAAATACTTGGCGGTGATAAAGAACCCTGCACAGTTGATGATGTGGTTATAACATCATTGTGACTTGTAACTGCTGATGTATAAATATTTACTGTGGTACCAGCTGTTATCTCTAAAGAACTTGCTGTAATCTGAAAAAATGGAGCATACAACATTATTAATAGTGATCTTTAAACATGGCTCCAAATTTTTATACTGACAAATTATTTGGACAATATCTTACAAACTGGGTTGAGCCCTTACAAAATTGTTTATCTTTATGTTTCTGTCCTAATTCAGCATGTTCAGGTGGCTGTAGTTCAGTAGTTGTAGTTGTTTCAATGTCTTAACATTTTTTTAATTTTTTTTTTTTATATATTGTTTTGTTATAAATTAGGCCATTAGTTTTCTCAATTGGATAGTTTCATATGTTTCATGTCTGGGCCTTTTATAGTTGACTTTACTGTATGAGTTTTCTCATTGCTGATTTTGAAGGGCAAAGGGTTGCCGATAATTCATTGGCAATCATTCCACATCTCCTTTTTATAAAACCAGTACTGAAGTCTCAACATATCTATATTTCACATACCTCAGTGGAATTCACATGGTTAATTTTCACCGGTAGATGTCCAGGGCCCATCATAATAGTCTGTAATGGTCCTGGACTCTGTACACTCAGCTGATTTGGTCCTGGATTTCGAATATTAACCTGCCCTGGTCCAGGATTGAGTACATTAAGCTGACCTGGTCCAAGACTTTGTACATTTAACTGACTTGACCCATGGTTCTGTACATGTATCTGACTAGGAGTAAGCTGGGACTGTACTTCTAACTGACTAGGATTTAAAGTAAGTTGAGTTTGGGAATGGGACTGAACATCCAACTGTACAGTTTTCACTGTCGTACATGCTACAAAGAACAAGCAATAATATTTTAATTGTTGAATAGTTTGAATCACAATAAGATTTATAATCTAATTCCAAACTTATACCACATCTTATACAGGTCTGTTTTAGGAATATTTTAAGAATTGACAAATCTCAATTGCAAACATGTAAAAAGTCAATATCTATGTAAACATTCTAAATGTGCTCTGGATAATTTTCACTTTTGAGCGACGCATGAAAAGGTGTAGTCCAAATAAAAATATGAGTTTTGTCTTATAGATGTATAGATGAAATCTTTAACATTGGTACTGATGGTATTTTTGGTAATCTTGACAGCAGTTGATGTATTTTTTTTTTTCATCAGTCTTGTTTAAATAAGAATGCAATTTCCTACAAGTAAGACTAGCATCAACTGAGAAATAAAATCTAATCCGTTTGTGTCACAGGTACTTCACCAATTTAAAGACTCATCATCTATAGGTCAGACAATCTCAGTTATCCTATTCACAGTGTCATGTGTAACCACAACATAACAAATTCAGAATTTTTATCGATCATCATTTTTGCAATTTTTTAACAGTGTACCCAGCAGAGATGGGTCCGATTACTTTCAATGTAATTGATTAAATTACAATTACTTTGTCATTTGTACGATTAAATTAAATTAATGATTACATCATTTCTGAAAGTATCTGATTAAATTAATGATTACATTGGCAAAGTAATCATGATTACATCTGATTACAATGAATTTAAAAACAAAACATTTTGAATGATGTGGATGAATAAAAGTTTAATATAACTTTTTTGAGAACGTATTTTATTTGGTTCAATTATAAAATGATAACTTCAAATTAAACGTCATCTATTTAAATAAACACCAAATTTCACTACATATATATACATTACACTTTATCACCAATGATCTCTAAATTATTTTGAATTAAATTTTATAAAGATATATCATAATCAAGAGTTTTTTTGTTTGTCTTCTTACCTCTTTCATAATTTATATGTATTCCAAGTTGCAATTTATGGAAGTTTAAATATGGATGAAATAAAGTAACATTTGTACCAGTTAAAACTATGTTAAATTTTAATAGAAATGTTTAATCAAATTGTAAACAATATGTATTAAAGTATTAAAAACCATTGCATTTTACACGTCCAGTCCAAATACAAAAAAAAGTTTAAACAACATATTTGTCCAAGTTTTAATTTAGTTTGTGCTAATTAGATAAATTTTCATGTCTGATTTATCTTTTCTCATATATATTTCCCTACAGCTATATATACTCAATTGGTAATTGCAATAAAAACAAACCTTAATTAGTCTCCTACCTGTCAATTCAAAGTTGACAAAAATTAACAAAAGATTATAATTCAGGGTTAAAGAAAAGTATTACTTGAGTATATAACAGTTATTATCAAATATTAATATGAAGATCAATATAAAACGATGAATATACATGTATTTACAATATCTTTTACCAAGATAAAAGGTTTATAATTGTATTATATGTCTCTGCTTAGGCTAATGATGACTTTTTAATACTGTAACAGTTTATTTTTTAATGAAGTAGACAAGCTTAAAGTAACCAAACCATTTTAGTATGTTAAAAAATTATCAAATATGAACAAAGGGATTCATTTATTGACCAAAAACACAATTTTAGATTTTTTTCATTGTAATCAGAATGTAATCAAAAAGTAATCATGATTACAGGGTATTTTGAAAAGTAATTGATTAAATTAAATTACATGTAATCAGATTTTTGGCTGATTAATGATTACACTGATTACTTGAAAAATTGTAATCAATTACAGCTGATTAACGATTACAATTACAATTACCCCAAGTCTGGTACCCAGGAATCCTGCATACAAACAATGCAATCAAAATTCAAAATTAGACGTTTTATTTTTGAAAAAAAAATAAATCCAGCTGCAATTTCTCATTAACAATGATTAATAAAAGAATCCCAAACATTCTTTGAATGCCTTATTATATTTGACTTACCAGGAGGTGCAGTACTGACGTTGGATAAAATAGGTATAGAGTTTGGCACATTTATCACAGTTTTTAAGTTTTGTCCATTAGGTTGGACAAGAAAATAATTTGGTGCTTTAGGCAGTATTGTTCTCTGTACAACCATCGGCTTTCTGTTAATCTGTCTAATTTTTCTTCCACTTCTGTAGCCAGATCCCTACAATCACAAATATTCATTCAGTAAAGAACTACAGATCTGTATACTTATAAATTAAAACTAAAAAGTACTATGAGCAGGTCTAAGAGATATTTGAAATCCTTTATTTCAATCTAAAAAGCAAAGACCATGTTTTGCCATTTAAAACTCCAACATTATAGGGTTAAAAAATACATTAAATGCAAAGTACAAAAAAGAACTTTCATTAAGTGCATATTAAAATCCCAGATACTCCTTTAAAAGAATGTGTCACTATAAAAGGGCAAGCAGACTAATATATAACCCAACAATAACAGTGAAAATGTATGCTACGGTTTGACAAAACTTTAATTTATACCCCTTCCCCAAATCTTTTTTTAATTTGTATCATACAGCATTTGCTTCCACCCAGTAACAAATAGTATGTGGTGTCAAGCCCTCCCAAACAGTCTTTTCCTGGAAAAGCCCTAAAAAGAATTGGTAAAAATAGACAGATATTATAAGTTCTTAGCCTTTGATACTTACATTAAGAACATTAAAGGCTTGATTAAGTGATCGACTGGCAGGCACAGATCCAGGTGGCAGTGTATTTCTCTGTAGAAATGCTGTTCCCGCTACGGGTACCTTAAATACAGCCTCTTTACCTTGACTAGAATTAATTGGCTGAAAAATGTTAAAAGAATTTTTACTTTTATATTCTCAATGGTGCAGTACATAAATTCAACATTTAATTCTGTAAATAAAAGAAATTCTGCAATTTGGATTTCAAGGTCAATATAATATACAAATCATTTAAATTGTGTCTTTCTTCTTAAATATATCTCAATTTCCCACTTCTAAAATAACAGATGACACAACATGCACAAGTATCTCTAACTTGCCATACTTTTAAAACCCATGGCAGAAGGGATTAAATATTTGGATGTGCAGGTCCCATCTGAAATTCATTGTGTGTTAATTTGCGTTTATTTATTGAGTTAAGCCTTCCATTTGATATTTTATAGTGTGTCTTTCTATGTTGTGATGTTATACTAATCATTCAGAAAAGGGAAAAGGTTTGGTACCATTAACATGATTAAAACGTTTAATCCCGCTGCAAATGTTTGCACCTGTTCTAAGTCAGGAATCTGATGTACAGTGGTTGTCCTCTGTTTATGTAGTTCATACATGTTTCTCGTTTTTATATAGATAAGACTGTTGGTTTTCCCGTTTGAATGGTTTTACACTAGTAATTTTGGGGCCCTTTATAGCTTGCTGTTCAGTGTGAGCCAAGGCTCCATGTTGAAGGCCTTACCTTGACCTATAATGGTTTAATTTTTATAAATTGTTACTTGGATGGAGAGTTGTCTCATAGGCACTCATACCACATCTTCCTACATGTGTATATCTATTGAATAGTGTAAACAGACTAACTTAAAAAGATATTAAGTGGTTCACAAAGATAGCAATAATTCACATGTTAGATATAAATTTAGCTGGTTTTTTTTTTAACAAGGACAAATTTGAATTACAAATATGACAAACCTCTGCAAGTTTTAATGTTGTCTGTGTCCCAGCATCAACCAATCCATCGCCAGAGCCAGACCGGGAAGACAATGGGTTTTTACTAACTGCCCTTTGACCTTTGACACCACAACCTTTTGTTGCTTTTGCCCTAACAGCACCACATGTATGACAAGGAGATGAGGATGATGAACTGCCCTGTAATATAAATTTGAAATTTTTAACACTGTAAACACGCAAAACAAATAATAAACATGATAAAAGAACATATTGATAAAATTTATCAAATTTTGAAATATCCTATGATATACATGTACAGTACAAGTTGAATTAGTCTTAACTCTTTTGTTAGTGTCAAAGCAATGCAGATGTGTCCTCATTTATGATTTTTTTTTGTGTGCAGGACTGTGATCAGCCTTTGAGAAAATTAGAGTTAGAAAAATATTAACTTTTTTTGTATCATCTCAGCGTCTAACTATTCAAGTCATTGTTTCCATATTTTGAACAAAGAAGACATCATCTTTTTTCTATAGCCAGATTTTTTTATTGAAATAATATTTTTTATCACATTTATGAGCATGTCCTAAATAAGGAGTCTGCAATTCAGTGTGGTTTTTTTTTTTTATCATATTCATTTATTCAATTAGCCACTGGCATGATTGGGTTTCTCATTTGACATGTCTGATTTGTTAAATACATTTTGTTTTGTCAAGGCTGTTTTAGCTTGTTATGTGTTATGCATGGTATGGGTTGCTTATTGTTGAAGGCCAAACAACAACCTACTGTTTCTAATATCTACATCATTTGGTTTTTGGTAGATAGTTGTCTTGTTCATATCATTGGCATCCATACCACATCTAATTATTTTATATTATGAAATACATACATATATTAACTACAATTGTCACATATGCATAACAAAGAACTCGCCAAACAAATTATGATAACTTAATTTGTCTTTAACTCTGTTATCACAATAAAAAATGTTTTTAAAAAAGACTTCTATACCTTTACATCAGTCATTTCCATGACAGCCAAATGCACCAATCGTCTTAGAGTATTCGTCAATTGTGTTTTAACAATATCTTCAATAGTACTTTCTTTACAAAAATCATACTCTAATCGAATCTTATTGTCTTTTCCAATCATTAGAAACAACTGGGCAATAGTTAAATTTTCAGCACTAGTAGAAGTCCAACCTTTTTCAAAGGCTTCCTTAACATTTAGGGACTCTTGGTCCTCTTTTTCAGACTTATCCTCATTGTCACTACTTTTCACAACTTCAGATTCAGCGCCCCCAGACAAATGTTTCTTCCTTGGAGGTGTTCCATCTGTGGAGTCAGTCTCTGTTAAATTTTCAGTACTTTTTGAATTATTCCTTGACAGAGGTGTGTCTGGGAACATTGCATTTTCCCCCTCACTAAGAAATGCTGCATCATTACTGTACACACTACAAGACATAGTCGAGGAAGGAGTCATTCCAGTTTTACTGTCTTTGACTGTTCCTCTAGATTTAGGTGATTCAAACATTCCATTTTTAGGGTCCATAAAATCTACAGAATGAGAATTTTCACTGAAAATTGTTGATGAAGTCTTAGTACTAGTAAAATCTCCTTTCTTATCCTTTGAAATTACCGGAGAGTCTGAAAATACAGAAAATTTATGAACAAAAGAGAATTTAGCCAAGATAAAGTGTAATAATAATAGCATTAGAGCCAAGCTAAAATAAAATATTCTGTCTGTCTATCTGTGTATGCACCTCAACTCCATCCTGAAGTTTTTCCTATAATTTCCTAGCATCATCACCTAAGAAAATCTCACTTTTTCTTAATCTCTGCTGTTGTTAAAAATACAACTTCAATTTCTATTCTGATGTCATGCAAGTGCACAAATACTGGAATTAGAACATGGCTGAGCTACAAATTAAGATGAGAGTGTCATATCACAATATCTAGTAAATAATAAACATGATAAATAGAGACAAACTGAATATCATGAATATTTTTCTGAAAACCTGT